>NW_027601676.1:0-88539 GCF_053455715.1 Rhinoraja longicauda | reverse complement strand
GGGGGGAGAGAGGGGGAAGAGAGGGGGGAGAGAGAGGGAGAGAGAGAGAGGGGAAGAGAGAGAGGGAGAGAGAGAGAGAGGGGGAGAGAGAGTCCAGAACCAGGGGTCACAGCTTAAGGATAAGGGGGAAGTCTTTTAGGACCGAGATGAGAAAACATTTCTTCACACAGAGAGTGGTGAATCTGTGGAATTCTCTGCCACAGAAGGTAGTTGAGGCCAGTTCATTGGCTATATTTAAGAGGGAGTTAGATGTGGCCCTTTTTGCTAAAGGGATCAGGGGGTATGGAGAGAAGGCAGGTACAGGCTACTGAGCTGGATGATCAGCTATGATCATATTGAATGGCGGTGCAGGCTCGAAGGGCCGAATGGCCTACTCCTGCACATATTTTCTATGTTTCTAACATGCCCCATCTACACTAGTCCCACCTGCCCACACCGCCTAACATGCCCCATCTACACTAGTCCCACCTGCCCACACCGCCCAACATGCCCCATCTACACAAGTCCCACCTGCCCACACCGGCCAACGTGCCCCATCTACACTAGTCCCACCTGCCCACACAGACCAACATGCCCCATCTACACTAGTCCCACCTGCCCACACCGACCAACATGCCCCATCTACACTAGTCCCACCTGCCCATACCGACCAACATGCCCCATCTACACTAGTCCCACCTGCCCACACCGACCAACATGCCCCATCTACACTAATCCCACCTGCCCACACCGGCCAACATGCCCCATCTACACTAGTCCCAACCGCCCACACAGACCAACATGCCCCATCTACACTAGTCCCACCTGCCCACACCAGCCATCATGCCCCATCTACACTAGTCCCAGCCGCCCACACAGACCAACATGACCCATCTACACTAGTGCCACCTGCCCACACCGGCCAACATGCCCCATCTACACTAGTCCCACTTGCCCACACCGGCCAACATGCCCCATCTACACTAGTCCCACCTGCCCACACCGACCAACGTGCCCCATCTACACTAGTCCCACCCGCCCACACCGACCAACATGCCCCATCTACACTAGTCCCACCCGCCCCACACCGACCAACATGCCCCATCTACACTAATCCCACCTGCCCACACCGACCAACATGCCCCATCTACATTAGTCCCACCTGCCCACACCGGCCAACATGCCCCATCTACACTAGTCCCACCTTCCCACACCGACCAACATGCCCCATCTACACTAGTCCCACCCGCCCACACAGACCAACATGCCCCATCTACACTAGTCCCACCTGCCCACACCGACCAACATGCCCCATCTACACTAATCCCACCTGCCCACACCGGCCAAAATGTTAAATGCAATTAGGCTCCTGCAATGTTAAATGCAGCGCAGGCCTTGCATTAAAGCAAAATTGCAGCTGTTCTGGGGTATTAAACGCATTAAAATCATTGTAATAATCAATAATTTTGCAAAACCTCTCAAATGTTAAATGCAACAAATGCATCGCATTAGGATGACTTTTCAGGCTGCTGCAATGTTAAATGCAGTGATCGCCTTGCATTAAAGAAATATTGCAACACCCTGCGATGTGAAATGCAATAATAATCCTGCAAAACCTCTCAAATGTTAAATGCGACTAATGCATCATATTAGGATAACTTTGCAGGCTGCTGCATTGTTAAATGCAGCGCTGGCGTTGCATTAAAGCAATATTGCAACCCCCTGGGATGTTAAATGCAATAAAATTAATTGCAATAATTTTGCAAATCCTCTCAAATGTTAAATGCAATTAGGCTCCTGCAATGTTAAATGCAGCGCAGGCCTTGCATTAAAGCAAAATTGCAGCTGTTCTGGGGTATTAAACGCATTAAAATCATTGTAATAATCATGCAAAATCTCTCAAATTCCTGACATCCACCCACCCACCCACCGATCGATCAATCAATCAATCTTTGATTTATTCTTATTATTAATAATATAAATTATTATTACTATAGTATTATTATTGTATTTACTACCCCCGGCATCGCATTAGGATGACTTTTCAGGCTGCTGCAATGTTAAATGCAGTGATTGCCTTGCATTAAAGAAATATTGCAACACCCTGCGATGTGAAATGCAATAATAATCCTGCAAAACCTCTCAAATGTTAAGCGTGACTAATGCATCGTATTAGGATAACTTTGCAGGCTACTGCAATGTTAAATGCAGTGATGGCCTTGCATTAAAGTCATCTAGCGACCCCCAATGGATGTTATATGCATTAAATTAATTGCAATAATTTTGCAAAACCTCTCAAATGTTAAATGCAACAAATGCATCGCATTAGGATGACTTTTCAGGCTGCTGCAATGTTAAATGCAGTGATCGCCTTGCATTAAAGAAATATTGCAACACCCTGCGATGTGAAATGCAATAATAATCCTGCAAAACCTCTCAAATGTTAAATGCGACTAATGCATCGTATTAGGATAACTTTGCAGGCTGCTGCATTGTTAAATGCAGCGCTGGCGTTGCATTAAAGCAATATTGCAACCCCCTGGGATGTTAAATGCAATTAAATTAATTGCAATAATTTTGCAAATCCTCTCAAATGTTAAATGCAATTAGGCTCCTGCAATGTTAAATGCAGCGCAGGCCTTGCATTAAAGCAAAATTGCAGCTGTTCTGGGGTATTAAACGCATTAAAATCATTGTAATAATCATGCAAAATCTCTCAAATTCCTGACATCCACCCACCCACCCACCGATCGATCAATCAATCAATCTTTGATTTATTCTTATTATTAATAATATAAATTATTATTACTATAGTATTATTATTGTATTTACTACCCCCGGCATCGCATTAGGATGACTTTTCAGGCTGCTGCAATGTTAAATGCAGTGATCGCCTTGCATTAAAGAAATATTGCAACACCCTGCGATGTGAAATGCAATAATAATCCTGCAAAACCTCTCAAATGTTAAATGTGACTAATGCATCGTATTAGGATAACTTTGCAGGCTACTGCAATGTTAAATGCAGTGATGGCCTTGCATTAAAGTCATCTAGCGACCCCCAATGGATGTTATATGCATTAAATTAATTGCAATAATTTTGCAAAACCTCTCAAATGTTAAATGCAACAAATGCATCGCATTAGGATGACTTTTCAGGCTGCTGCAATGTTAAATGCAGTGATCGCCTTGCATTAAAGAAATATTGCAACACCCTGCGATGTGAAATGCAATAATAATCCTTCAAAACCTCTCAAATGTTAAACGGGACTAATGCATCGTATTAGGATAACTTTGCAGGCTGCTGCAATGTTAAATGCAGTGATGGCCTTGCATTAAAGTCATCTAGCGACCCACAGTGGGTGTTAAATGCATTAAATTAATTGCAATAATTTTGCAAAACCTCTCAAATGTTAAATGCAACAAATGCATCGCATTAGGATGACTTTTCAGGCTGCTGCAATGTTAAATGCAGTGATCGCCTTGCATTAAAGAAATATTGCAACACCCTGCGATGTGAAATGCAATAATAATCCTGCAAAACCTCTCAAATGTTAAATGCGACTAATGCATCGTATTAGGATAACTTTGCAGGCTGCTGCATTGTTAAATGCAGCGCTGGCGTTGCATTAAAGCAATATTGCAAACCCCTGGGATGTTAAATGCAATAAAATTAATTGCAATAATTTTGCAAATCCTCTCAAATGTTAAATGCAATTAGGCTCCTGCAATGTTAAATGCAGCGCAGGCCTTGCATTAAAGCAAAATTGCAGCTGTTCTGGGGTATTAAACGCATTAAAATCATTGTAATAATCATGCAAAATCTCTCAAATTCCTGACATCCATCCACCCACCCACCGATCGATCAATCAATCAATCTTTGATTTATTCTTATTATTAATAATATAAATTATTATTACTATAGTATTATTATTGTATTTACTACCCCCGGTATCGCATTAGGATGACTTTTCAGGCTGCTGCAATGTTAAATGCAGTGATCGCCTTGCATTAAAGAAATATTGCAACACCCTGCGATGTGAAATGCAATAATAATCCTGCAAAACCTCTCAAATGTTAAACGTGACTAATGCATCGTATTAGGATAACTTTGCAGGCTACTGCAATGTTAAATGCAGTGATGGCCTTGCATTAAAGTCATCTAGCGACCCCCAATGGATGTTATATGCATTAAATTAATTGCAATAATTTTGCAAAACCTCTCAAATGTTCAATGCAACAAATGCATCGCATTAGGATGACTTTTCAGGCTGCTGCAATGTTAAATGCAGTGATCGCCTTGCATTAAAGAAATATTGCAACACCCTGCGATGTGAAATGCAATAATAATCCTGCAAAACCTCTCAAATGTTAAATGCGACTAATGCATCGTACTAGGATAACTTTGCAGGCTGCTGCATTGTTAAATGCAGCGCTGGCGTTGCATTAAAGCAATATTGCAAACCCCTGGGATGTTAAATGCAATAAAATTAATTGCAATAATTTTGCAAATCCTCTCAAATGTTAAATGCAATTAGGCTCCTGCAATGTTAAATGCAGCGCAGGCCTTGCATTAAAGCAAAATTGCAGCTGTTCTGGGGTATTAAACGCATTAAAATCATTGTAATAATCATGCAAAATCTCTCAAATTCCTGACATCCATCCACCCACCCACCGATCGATCAATCAATCAATCTTTGATTTATTCTTATTATTAATAATATAAATTATTATTACTATAGTATTATTATTGTATTTACTACCCCCGGCATCGCATTAGGATGACTTTTCAGGCTGCTGCAATGTTAAATGCAGTGATCGCCTTGCATTAAAGAAATATTGCAACACCCTGCGATGTGAAATGCAATAATAATCCTGCAAAACCTCTCAAATGTTAAACGTGACTAATGCATCGTATTAGGATAACTTTGCAGGCTACTGCAATGTTAAATGCAGTGATGGCCTTGCATTAAAGTCATCTAGCGACCCCCAATGGATGTTATATGCATTAAATTAATTGCAATAATTTTGCGAAACCTCTCAAATGTTAAATGCAACAAATGCATCGCATTAGGATGACTTTTCAGGCTGCTGCAATGTTAAATGCAGTGATCGCCTTGCATTAAAGAAATATTGCAACACCCTGCGATGTGAAATGCAATAATCATCCTGCAAAACCTCTCAAATGTTAAACGGGACTAATGCATCGTATTAGGATAACTTTGCAGGCTGCTGCAATGTTAAATGCAGTGATGGCCTTGCATTAAAGTCATCTAGCGACCCACAGTGGGTGTTAAATGCATTAAATTAATTGCAATAATTTTGCAAAACCTCTCAAATGTTAAATGCAACAAATGCATCGCATTAGGATGACTTTTCAGGCTGGTGCAATGTTAAATGCAGTGATCGCCTTGCATTAAAGAAATATTGCAACACCCTGCGATGTGAAATGCAATAATAATCCTGCAAAACCTCTCAAATGTTAAATGTGACTAATGCATCGTATTAGGATAACTTTGCAGGCTGCTGCATTGTTAAATGCAGCGCTGGCGTTGCATTAAAGCAATATTGCAACCCCTGGGATGTTAAATGCAATAAAATGAATTGCAATAATTTTGCAAATCCTCTCAAATGTTAAATGCAATTAGGCTCCTGCAATGTTAAATGCAGCGCAGGCCTTGCATTAAAGCAAAATTGCAGCTGTTCTGGGGTATTAAACGCATAAAAATCATTGTAATAATCATGCAAAATCTCTCAAATTCCTGACATCCACCCACCCACCCACCGATCGATCAATCAATCAATCTTTGATTTATTCTTATTATTAATAATATAAATTATTATTACTATAGTATTATTATTGTATTTACTACCCCCGGCATCGCATTAGGATGACTTTTCAGGCTGCTGCAATGTTAAATGCAGTGATCGCCTTGCATTAAAGAAATATTGCAACACCCTGCGATGTGAAATGCAATAATAATCCTGCAAAACCTCTCAAATGTTAAACGTGACTAATGCATCGTATTAGGATAACTTTGCAGGCTACTGCAATGTTAAATGCAGTGATGGCCTTGCATTAAAGTCATCTAGCGACCCCCAATGGATGTTATATGCATTAAATTAATTGCAATAATTTTGCAAAACCTCTCAAATGTTAAATGCAACAAATGCATCGCATTAGGATGACTTTTCAGGCTGCTGCAATGTTAAATGCAGTGATCGCCTTGCATTAAAGAAATATTGCAACACCCTGCGATGTGAAATGCAATAATAATCCTGCAAAACCTCTCAAATGTTAAACGGGACTAATGCATCGTATTAGGATAACTTTGCAGGCTGCTGCAATGTTAAATGCAGTGATGGCCTTGCATTAAAGTCATCTAGCGACCCACAGTGGGTGTTAAATGCATTAAATTAATTGCAATAATTTTGCAAAACCTCTCAAATGTTAAATGCAACAAATGCATCGCATTAGGATGACTTTTCAGGCTGGTGCAATGTTAAATGCAGTGATCGCCTTGCATTAAAGAAATATTGCAACACCCTGCGATGTGAAATGCAATAATAATCCTGCAAAACCTCTCAAATGTTAAATGCGACTAATGCATCGTATTAGGATAACTTTGCAGGCTGCTGCAATGTTAAATGCAGTGATCGCCTTGCATTAAAGAAATATTGCAACACCCTGCGATGTGAAATGCAATTAATTTAATGCATTTACCACCCACTGTGGGTCGCTAGATGACTTTAATGCAAGGCCATCACTGCATTTAACATTGCAGCAGCCTGCAAAGTTATCCTAATACGATGCATTAGTCCCGTTTAACATTTGAGAGGTTTTGCAGGATTATTATTGCATTTCACATCGCAGGGTGTTGCAATATTTCTTTACTGCAAGGCGATCACTGCATTTAACATTGCAGCAGCCTGAAAAGTCATCCTAATGCGATGCATTTGTTGCATTTAACATTTGAGTGGTTTTGCAAAATTATTGCAATTAATTTAATGCATTTAACACCCACTGTGGGTCGCTAGATGATTTTAATGCAAGGCCATCACTGCATTTAACATTGCAGCAGCCTGCAAAGTTATCCTAATACGATGCATTAGTCCCGTTTAACATTTGAGAGGTTTTGCAGGATTATTATTGCATTTCAAATCGCAGGGTGTTGCAATATTTCTTTAATGCAAGGCGATCACTGCATTTAACATTGCAGCAGCCTGAAAAGTCATCCTAATGCGATGCCGGGGGTAGTAAATACAATAATAATGCTATAGTAATAATAATTTATATTATTAATAATAAGAATAAATCAAAGATTGATTGATTGATCGATCGGTGGGTGGGTGGATGGATGTCAGGAATTTGAGAGATTTTGCATGATTATTACAATGATTTTAATGCGTTTAATACCCCAGAACAGCTGCAATTTTGCTTTAATGCAAGGCCTGCGCTGCATTTAACATTGCAGGAGCCTAATTGCATTTAACATTTGAGAGGATTTGCAAAATTATTGCAATTAATTTTATTGCATTTAACATCCCAGGGGTTCGCAATATTGCTTTAATGCAACGCCAGCGCTGCATTTAACAATGCAGCAGCCTGCAAAGTTATCCTAATACGATGCATTAGTCACGTTTAACATTTGAGAGGTTTTGCAGGATTATTATTGCATTTCACATCGCAGGGTGTTGCAATATTTCTTTAATGCAAGGCGATCACTGCATTTAACATTGCAGCAGCCTGAAAAGTCATCCTAATGCGATGCCGGGGGTAGTAAATACAATAATAATACTATAGTAATAATAATTTATATTATTAATAATAAGAATAAATCAAAGATTGATTGATTGATCGATCGGTGGGTGGGTGGGTGGATGTCAGGAATTTGAGAGATTTTGCATGATTATTACAATGATTTTAATGCGTTTAATACCCCAGAACAGCTGCAATTTTGCTTTAATGCAAGGCCTGCGCTGCATTTAACATTGCAGGAGCCTAATTGCATTTAACATTTGAGAGGATTTGCAAAATTATTGCAATTAATTTTATTGCATTTAACATCCCAGGGGGTTGCAATATTGCTTTAATGCAACGCCAGCGCTGCATTTAACAATGCAGCAGCCTGCAAAGTTATCCTAATACGATGCATTAGTCGCATTTAACATTTGAGAGGTTTTGCAGGATTATTATTGCATTTCACATCGCAGGGTGTTGCAATATTTCTTTAATGCAAGGCGATCACTGCATTTAACATTACAGCAGCCTGAAAAGTCATCCTAATGCGATGCATTTGTTGCATTTAACATTTGAGAGGTTTTGCAAAATTATTGCAATTAATTTAATGCATTTAGCACCCACTGTGGGTCGCTAGATGACTTTAATGCAAGGCCATCACTGCATTTAACATTGCAGCAGCCTGCAAAGTTATCCTAATACGATGCATTAGTCCCGTTTAACATTTGAGAGGTTTTGCAGGATTATTATTGCATTTCACATCGCAGGGTGTTGCAATATTTCTTTAATGCAAGGCGATCACTGCATTTAACATTGCAGCAGCCTGAAAAGTCATCCTAATGCGATGCATTTGTTGCATTTAACATTTGAGAGGTTTTGCAAAATTATTGCAATTAATTTAATGCATATAACATCCATTGGGGGTCGCTAGATGACTTTAATGCAAGGCCATCACTGCATTTAACATTGCAGTAGCCTGCAAAGATATCCTAATACGATGCATTAGTCACGTTTAACATTTGAGAGGTTTTGCAGGATTATTATTGCATTTCACATCGCAGGGTGTTGCAATATTTCTTTAATGCAAGGCGATCACTGCATTTAACATTGCAGCAGCCTGAAAAGTCATCCTAATGCGATGCATTTGTTGCATTTAACATTTGAGAGGTTTTGCAAAATTATTGCAATTAATTTAATGCATATAACATCCATTGGGGGTCGCTAGATGACTTTAATGCAAGGCCATCACTGCATTTAACATTGCAGTAGCCTGCAAAGTTATCCTAATACGATGCATTACTCACGTTTAACATTTGAGAGGTTTTGCAGGATTATTATTGCATTTCACATCGCAGGGTGTTGCAATATTTCTTTAATGCAAGGCGATCACTGCATTTAACATTGCAGCAGCCTGAAAAGTCATCCTAATGCGATGCCGGGGGTAGTAAATACAATAATAATACTATAGTAATAATAATTTATATTATTAATAATAAGAATAAATCAAAGATTGATTGATTGATCGATCGGTGGGTGGGTGGGTGGATGTCAGGAATTTGAGAGATTTTGCATGATTATTACAATGATTTTAATGCGTTTAATACCCCAGAACAGCTGCAATTTTGCTTTAATGCAAGGCCTGCGCTGCATTTAACATTGCAGGAGCCTAATTGCATTTAACATTTGAGAGGATTTGCAAAATTATTGCAATTAATTTTATTGCATTTAACATCCCAGGGGTTGCAATATTGCTTTAATGCAACGCCAGCGCTGCATTTAACAATGCAGCAGCCTGCACAGTTATCCTAATATGATGCATTAGTCGCATTTAACATTTGAGAGGTTTTGCAGGATTATTATTGCATTTCACATCGCAGGGTGTTGCAATATTTCTTTAATGCAAGGCGATCACTGCATTTAACATTGCAGCAGCCTGAAAAGTCATCCTAATGCGATGCATTTGTTGCATTTAACATTTGAGAGGTTTTGCAAAATTATTGCAATTAATTTAATGCATTTAACACCCACTGTGGGTCGCTAGATGACTTTAATGCAAGGCCATCACTGCATTTAACATTGCAGCAGCCTGCAAAGTTATCCTAATACGATGCATTAGTCCCGTTTAACATTTGAGAGGTTTTGCAGGATTATTATTGCATTTCACATCGCAGGGTGTTGCAATATTTCTTTAATGCAAGGCGATCACTGCATTTAACATTGCAGCAGCCTGAAAAGTCATCCTAATGCGATGCATTTGTTGCATTTAACATTTGAGAGGTTTTGCAAAATTATTGCAATTAATTTAATGCATATAACATCCATTGGGGGTCGCTATATGACTTTAATGCAAGGCCATCACTGCATTTAACATTGCAGTAGCCTGCAAAGTTATCCTAATACGATGCATTAGTCACGTTTAACATTTGAGAGGTTTTGCAGGATTATTATTGCATTTCACATCGCAGGGTGTTGCAATATTTCTTTAATGCAAGGCGATCACTGCATTTAACATTGCAGCAGCCTGAAAAGTCATCCTAATGCGATGCATTTGTTGCATTTAACATTTGAGAGGTTTTGCAAAATTATTGCAATTAATTTAATGCATATAACATCCATTGGGGGTCGCTAGATGACTTTAATGCAAGGCCATCACTGCATTTAACATTGCAGTAGCCTGCAAAGTTATCCTAATACGATGCATTACTCACGTTTAACATTTGAGAGGTTTTGCAGGATTATTACATATAACAACTACAGCATGGAAACAGGCCTGTCCGGCCCTACCAGTCCATGCCGACCATTCTCCCTGACCTAGTCTCATCTACCTGCACTCAGACCATAACCCTCCAATCCCCTCCTATCCATATACCTATCCAATTTACTCTTAAATAATAAAATCGAGCCAGCCTCCACCACTTCCACCGGAAGCCCATTCCATACAGCCACAACCCTCTGAGTAAAGAAGTTCCCCCTCATGTTACCCCTAAACCTTTGTCCCTCAATTCTGAAGCTATGTCCCCTTGTTGGAATCTTCCCCACTCTCAAAGGGAAAAGCCTACCCACGTCAACTCTGTCCGTCCCTCTCAAAATTTTAAAAACCTCTATCAAGTCCCCCCTCAACCTTCTACGCTCCAAAGAATAAAGACCCAACCTATTCAACCTCTCTCTGTAGCCTAAGTGCTGAAACCCAGGCAACATTCTAGTAAATCTCCTCTGTACCCTCTCCATTTTGTCGACATCCTTCCTATAATTTGGCGACCAGAACTGCACACCATACTCCAGATTCGGCCTCACCAATGCCCTGTACAATTTCAACATTACATCCCAACTTCTATACTCGATGCTCTGATTTATAAAGGCAAGCATACCAAACGCCTTCTTCACCACCCTATCCACATGAGATTCCACCTTCAGGGAACAATGCACAGTTATTCCCAGATCCCTCTGTTCCACTGCATTCCTCAATTCCCTACCATTTACCCTGTACGTCCTATTTTGATTTGTCCTACCAAAATGCAGCACCTCACACTTATCAGCATTAAACTCCATCTGCCATCTTTCAGCCCACCCTTCCAAAAGGCCCAAGTCTCTCTGTAGACTTTGAAAATCTACCTCACTATCAACTACTCCACCTATCTTAGTATCATCTGCATATTTACTAATCCAATTTGCCACACCATCATCCAGATCATTAATGTAAATGACAAACAACAGTGGACCCAACACAGATCCTTGGGGCACTCCACTAGACACTGGCCTCCAACCTGACATACAATTGTCAACCATTACCCTCTGGTATCTCCCATTCAGCCATTGTTGAATCCATCTTGCAACCTCACTATTAATACCCAACGATTTAACCTTCTTAATCAACCTTCCATGTGGAACCTTGTCAAATGCCTTACTGAAGTCCATATAGACAACATCCACAGCCTTGCCCTTATCAATTTCCCTGGTAACCTCTTCAAAAAATTCAAGAAGATTAGTCAAGCATGACCTTCCAGGCACAAATCCATGTTGACTGTTTCTAATCAGGCCTTGATTATCCAAATAATTATATATATTGTCCCTAAGTATCTTTTCCATTAATTTTCCCACCACAGACGTCAAACTAATAGGTCTATAATTGCTAGGTTTACTTTTAGAACCTTTTTTAAACAAAGGCACAACATGCGCAATGCGCCAATCTTCCGGCACCATCCCTGTTTCTAATGACGTTTGAAATATTTCCGTCATAGCCCCTGCTATTTCTGCACTAACTTCCCTCAATGTCCTAGGGAATATCCTATCAGGACCTGGAGACTTATCCACTTTTATATTCTTCAAAAGTGTCCGTACCTCCTCTTCTTTAATCCTCCTAATTTCCATCACTACTCTACTTGTTTCGCTTACCTCACATAATTCAATATCCTTCTCCTCGGTAAATACCGAAGAAAAGAAATTGTTTAATATCTCCCCCATTTCTTCCGGCTCAGCACATAGCTGTCCACTCTGACTCTCTAATGGACCAATTTTATCCCTCACTATCCTTTTGCTATTGACATATCTGTAGAACCCCTTGGGGTTTACTTTTACATTACTTGCCAAAGCAGCCTCATATCTTTTTTTCGCTTTTCTAATTTCCTTTTTAAGATTCCTTTTACATTCTTTATATTCCTCAAAAACCTCATTTACTCCCTGCCGCTTATATTTATTGTATATCTCCCTCTTTTTCCGAACCAAGTGTCCAATTTCCCTGGAAAACCACGGCTCTTTCAAATTATTATTCTTTCCTTTCCACCGAACAGGGACATAAAGACTCTGTACTCTCAAAATTTCACCTTTAAATATCCTCCATTTCTCTATTATATCCTTTTCATAAAACAACAATTTCCATTTCACTCCTTTTAAATCCTTTCTCATCTCCTCAAAATTAGCCTTTCTCCAATCCAAAATCTCAACCCCTGGTCCAGATTTGACCTTCTCCATAATGATATTGAAACTAATGGCATTATGATCACTAGACCCAAAGTGCTCCTCAACACATACCTCCGTCACCTGACCCATCTCATTTCCTAACAGGAGGTCCAACACTGCCCCTTCTCTGGTAGGCACCTCTACGTATTGCTGCAAAAAACTATCCTGCACACATTTTACAAACTCCAAACCATCCAGCCCTTTAACAGAATGTGATTCCCAGTCTATATACGGAAAATTGAAATCACCCACAATCACCACTCTGTGCTTACTACTAATATCTGCTATCTCCTTACATATTTGCTCTTCCAATTCTCGTTCCCTATTTGGCGGTCTATAATACACCCCTATAAGTGTTGCTAAACCTTTCTCATTTCTGAGTTCCACCCAAACAGCCTCCTTAATCGAGCCTTCTAGTCTGTCCTGCCAAAGCACTGCTGTGATATCCTCCCTGACAAGCAATGCAACACCCCCACCTCTTGCCCCTCCGATTCTATCACATCTGAAACAATGAAATCCTGGAATATTTAATTGCCAATCGCAACCCTCCTGCAACCATGTTTCACTGATCGCCACAACATCATACTTCCAGATGTCAATCCAGGCTCTAAGCTCATCCACCTTTCTTACAATGCTCCTAGCATTAAAATATACACATTTAAGGGACCCATCATTTCTTATTCTCAGTTTATTTCTTTTCCCTTCTTTCTCTCCTACATATTGGGTCTGAGTGTTTCCCTTTTCTGCCTCCTGCCTCACACACTGCCTATTAGCTATCTGTGTTTGAGTCCCTCCCCCCAACCGTACTAGTTTAAAGTCTCCGCAGTTATTTTAGCAAATCTCCCCGCCAGGATATTGGTTCCCCTCGGGTTCAGATGCAACCCGTCCTTTTTGTACAGGTCATACTTCCCCCAGAAGAGGTCCCAATGATCCAGAAACTTGAAACCCTGCTCCCTGCACCAGTTCCTCAGCCACGTATTTATCCTCCACCTCACTCCATTCCTATTCTCACTATCGCGTGGCACAGGCAGTAAGCCTGAGATTATTACTTAGGAAGTCCTTTTTTTCAACTCTCTTCCTAGCCCCCTGAATTCTCCTTTCAGGACCTCTTCCCTTATCCTACCTATATTGTTGGTACCTATATGTACCACGACCTCTGGCTCCTCTCCCTCCCCTTTCAGGATATCCTGGACACGCTCAGACACATCCCGGACACCGGCACCAGGGAGGCAAACCACCATCCGGGTCTCCCGACTGCGTCCACAGAAACGCCTATCTGACCCCCTCACTATAGAGTCCCCTATTACTATTGCTCTCCTCTTCCTTTCCCTACCCTTCTGAGCAACAGGGCCGGACTCCTTGCCAGAGGCCCGGGCACCGTCGCTGCCCCCAGGTAGGCTGTCCCCCCCAACAGTACTTAAACAGGAGTACTTATTTCCAAGGGGTACAGCCACCGGGGTACTCCCTAGTCCCTGCCTCTGTTCCTTGCCCCCTCTAACAGTGACCCACTTGTCTACCTCCCGTGGTCTAGGAGTGACCACCTCCCTGTAACTCCTATCTATAACCTCCTCACTCTCCCTGATCAGACGGAGGTCATCAATCTGCCGCTCCAGGTTCCTAATACGGTCCCTTAGGAGCCCCATCTCGTCACACCTGGCGCAGATGTGGATGTCTGGAAGACTATCAGACTCCCAGATTCCCCACATCTGACACCCAGAACAAAAAACTGCCCTGGCAGTCATACTCTCCAAACAAAGCCCCGCGCTCAGTTACTAAACCTACCGCCCGGCCACTACTCCAACCGCTCCAACCGCCCACCCAAAAGAACTGAGTGATCTCCTGGGAGAGGCGAAAAACCGGATAAAAAACCCAGGCCAATTTGGGAAAAAATCCGGGAAATTCCTCTCCGACCCCAAGCTAGGCGATCGAAACTAGTCCGGGAGATCACACAGGTCTTACTCCTTACAATCCCCACACAATCATTTCACATCGCAGGGTGTTGCAATATTTCTTTAATGCAAGGCGATCACTGCATTTAACATTGCAGCAGCCTGAAAAGTCATCCTAATGCGATGCCGGGGGTAGTAAATACAATAATAATACTATAGTAATAATAATTTATATTATTAATAATAAGAATAAATCAAAGATTGATTGATTGATCGATCGGTGGGTGGGTGGGTGGATGTCAGGAATTTGAGAGATTTTGCATGATTATTACAATGATTTTAATGCGTTTAATACCCCAGAACAGCTGCAATTTTGCTTTAATGCAAGGCCTGCGCTGCATTTAACATTGCAGGAGCCTAATTGCATTTAACATTTGATAGGATTTGCAAAATTATTGCAATTAATTTTATTGCATTTAACATCCCAGGGGTTGCAATATTGCTTTAATGCAACGCCAGCGCTGCATTTAACAATGCAGCAGCCTGCAAAGTTATCCTAATACGATGCATTAGTCGCATTTAACATTTGAGAGGTTTTGCAGGATTATTATTGCATTTCACATCGCAGGGTGTTGCAATATTTCTTTAATGCAAGGCGATCACTGCATTTAACATTGCAGCAGCCTGAAAAGTCATCCTAATGCGATGCATTTGTTGCATTTAACATTTGAGAGGTTTTGCAAAATTATTGCAATTAATTTAATGCATTTAACACCCACTGTGGGTCGCTAGATGACTTTAATGCAAGGCCATCACTGCATTTAACATTGCAGCAGCCTGCAAAGTTATCCTAATACGATGCATTAGTCCCGTTTAACATTTGAGAGGTTTTGCAGGATTATTATTGCATTTCACATCGCAGGGTGTTGCAATATTTCTTTAATGCAAGGCGATCACTGCATTTAACATTGCAGCAGCCTGAAAAGTCATCCTAATGCGATGCATTTGTTGCATTTAACATTTGAGAGGTTTTGCAAAATTATTGCAATTAATTTAATGCATATAACATCCATTGGGGGTCGCTAGATGACTTTAATGCAAGGCCATCACTGCATTTAACATTGCAGTAGCCTGCAAAGTTATCCTATTACGATGCATTAGTCACGTTTAACATTTGAGAGGTTTTGCAGGATTATTATTGCATTTCACATCGCAGGGTGTTGCAATATTTCTTTAATGCAAGGCGATCACTGCATTTAACATTGCAGCAGCCTGAAAAGTCACCCTAATGCGATGCCGGGGGTAGGAAATACAATAATAATACTATAGTAATAATAATTTATATTATTAATAATAAGAATAAATCAAAGATTGATTGATTGATCGATCGGTGGGTGGGTGGGTGGATGTCAGGAATTTGAGAGATTTTGCATGATTATTACAATGATTTTAATGCGTTTAATACCCCAGAACAGCTGCAATTTTGCTTTAATGCAAGGCCTGCGCTGCATTTAACATTGCAGGAGCCTAATTGCATTTAACATTTGAGAGGATTTGCAAAATTATTGCAATTAATTTTATTGCATTTAACATCCCAGGGGTTGCAATATTGCTTTAATGCAACGCCAGCGCTGCATTTAACAATGCAGCAGCCTGCAAAGTTATCCTATACGATGCATTAGTCGCATTTAACATTTGAGAGGTTTTGCAGGATTATTATTGCATTTCACATCGCAGGGTGTTGCAATATTTCTTTAATGCAAGGCGATCACTGCATTTAACATTGCAGCAGCCTGAAAAGTCATCCTAATGCGATGCATTTGTTGCATTTAACATTTGAGAGGTTTTGCAAAATTATTGCAATTAATTTAATGCATTTAGCACCCACTGTGGGTCGCTAGATGACTTTAATGCAAGGCCATCACTGCATTTAACATTGCAGCAGCCTGCAAAGTTATCCTAATACGATGCATTAGTCCCGTTTAACATTTGAGAGGTTTTGCAGGATTATTATTGCATTTCACATCGCAGGGTGTTGCAATATTTCTTTAATGCAAGGCGACCACTGCATTTAACATTGCAGCAGCCTGAAAAGTCATCCTAATGCGATGCATTTGTTGCATTTAACATTTGAGAGGTTTTGCAAAATTATTGCAATTAATTTAATGCATATAACATCCATTGGGGGTCGCTAGATGACTTTAATGCAAGGCCATCACTGCATTTAACATTGCAGTAGCCTGCAAAGATATCCTAATACGATGCATTAGTCACGTTTAACATTTGAGAGGTTTTGCAGGATTATTATTGCATTTCACATCGCAGGGTGTTGCAATATTTCTTTAATGCAAGGCGATCACTGCATTTAACATTGCAGCAGCCTGAAAAGTCATCCTAATGCGATGCATTTGTTGCATTTAACATTTGAGAGGTTTTGCAAAATTATTGCAATTAATTTAATGCATATAACATCCATTGGGGGTCGCTAGATGACTTTAATGCAAGGCCATCACTGCATTTAACATTGCAGTAGCCTGCAAAGTTATCCTAATACGATGCATTACTCACGTTTAACATTTGAGAGGTTTTGCAGGATTATTATTGCATTTCACATCGCAGGGTGTTGCAATACTTCTTTAATGCAAGGCGATCACTGCATTTAACATTGCAGCAGCCTGAAAAGTCATCCTAATGCGATGCCGGGGGTAGTAAATACAATAATAATACTATAGTAATAATAATTTATATTATTAATAATAAGAATAAATCAAAGATTGATTGATTGATCGATCGGTGGGTGGGTGGGTGGATGTCAGGAATTTGAGAGATTTTGCATGATTATTACAATGATTTTAATGCGTTTAATACCCCAGAACAGCTGCAATTTTGCTTTAATGCAAGGCCTGCGCTGCATTTAACATTGCAGGAGCCTAATTGCATTTAACATTTGAGAGGATTTGCAAAATTATTGCAATTAATTTTATTGCATTTAACATCCCAGGGGTTGCAATATTGCTTTAATGCAACGCCAGCGCTGCATTTAACAATGCAGCAGCCTGCAAAGTTATCCTAATACGATGCATTAGTCGCATTTAACATTTGAGAGGTTTTGCAGGATTATTATTGCATTTCACATCGCAGGGTGTTGCAATATTTCTTTAATGCAAGGCGATCACTGCATTTAACATTGCAGCAGCCTGAAAAGTCATTCTAATGCGATGCATTTGTTGCATTTAACATTTGAGAGGTTTTGCAAAATTATTGCAATTAATTTAATGCATATAACATCCATTGGGGGTCGCTAGATGACTTTAATGCAAGGCCATCACTGCATTTAGCATTGCAGTAGCCTGCAAAGTTATCCTAATACGATGCATTAGTCATGTTTAACATTTGAGAGGTTTTGCAGGATTATTATTGCATTTCACATCGCAGGGTGTTGCAATATTTCTTTAATGCAAGGCAATCACTGCATTTAACATTGCAGCAGCCTGAAAAGTCATCCTAATGCGATGCCGGGGGTAGTAAATACAATAATATTACTATAGTAATAATAATTTATATTATTAATAATAAGAATAAATCAAAGATTGATTGATTGATCGATCGGTGGGTGGGTGGGTGGGTGGATGTCAGGAATTTGAGAGATTTTGCATTATTATTACAATGATTTTAATGCGTTTAATACCCCAGAACAGCTGCAATTTTGCTTTAATGCAAGGCCTGCGCTGCATTTAACATTGCAGGAGCCTAATTGCATTTAACATTTGAGAGGATTTGCAAAATTATTGCAATTAATTTTATTGCATTTAACATCCCAGGGGTTGCAATATTGCTTTAATGCAACGCCAGCGCTGCATTTAACAATGCAGCAGCCTGCAAAGTTATCCTAATACGATGCATTAGTCGCATTTAACATTTGAGAGGTTTTGCAGGATTATTATTGCATTTCACATCGCAGGGTGTTGCAATATTTCTTTAATGCAAGGCGATCACTGCATTTAACATTGCAGCAGCCTGAAAAGTCATCCTAATGCGATGCATTTGTTGCATTTAACATTTGAGAGGTTTTGCAAAATTATTGCAATTAATTTAATGCATTTAACACCCACTGTGGGTCGCTAGATGACATTAATGCAAGGCCATCACTGCATTTAACATTGCAGCAGCCTGCAAAGTTATCCTAATACGATGCATTAGTCATGTTTAACATTTGAGAGGTTTTGCAGGATTATTATTGCATTTCACATCGCAGGGTGTTGCAATATTTCTTTAATGCAAGGCAATCACTGCATTTAACATTGCAGCAGCCTGAAAAGTCATCCTAATGCGATGCCGGGGGTAGTAAATACAATAATAATACTATAGTAATAATAATTTATATTATTAATAATAAGAATAAATCAAAGATTGATTGATTGATCGATCGGTGGGTGGGTGGGTGGATGTCAGGAA
Source organism: Rhinoraja longicauda (assembly GCF_053455715.1). NCBI lineage: Eukaryota > Metazoa > Chordata > Chondrichthyes > Rajiformes > Arhynchobatidae > Rhinoraja > Rhinoraja longicauda. The sequence goes on along the minus strand of NW_027601676.1, from coordinate 69,519 downwards.
TTTGAGAGATTTTGCATGATTATTACAATGATTTTAATGCGTTTAATACCCCAGAACAGCTGCAATTTTGCTTTAATGCAAGGCCTGCGCTGCATTTAACATTGCAGGAGCCTAATTGCATTTAACATTTGAGAGGATTTGCAAAATTATTGCAATTAATTTTATTGCATTTAACATCCCAGGGGGTTGCAATATTGCTTTAATGCAACGCCAGCGCTGCATTTAACAATGCAGCAGCCTGCAAAGTTATCCTAATACGATGCATTAGTCGCATTTAACATTTGAGAGGTTTTGCAGGATTATTATTGCATTTCACATCGCAGGGTGTTGCAATATTTCTTTAATGCAAGGCGATCACTGCATTTAACATTGCAGCAGCCTGAAAAGTCATCCTAATGCGATGCATTTGTTGCATTTAACATTTGAGAGGTTTTGCAAAATTATTGCAATTAATTTAATGCATTTAACACCCACTGTGGGTCGCTAGATGACTTTAATGCAAGGCCATCACTGCATTTAACATTGCAGCAGCCTGCAAAGTTATCCTAATACGATGCATTAGTCCCGTTTAACATTTGAGAGGTTTTGCAGGATTATTATTGCATTTCACATCGCAGGGTGTTGCAATATTTCTTTAATGCAAGGCGATCACTGCATTTAACATTGCAGCAGCCTGAAAAGTCATCCTAATGCGATGCATTTGTTGCATTTAACATTTGAGAGGTTTTGCAAAATTATTGCAATTAATTTAATGCATATAACATCCATTGGGGGTCGCTAGATGACTTTAATGCAAGGCCATCACTGCATTTAACATTGCAGTAGCCTGCAAAGTAATCCTAATACGATGCATTAGTCACGTTTAACATTTGAGAGGTTTTGCAGGATTATTATTGCATTTCACATCGCAGGGTGTTGCAATATTTCTTTAATGCAAGGCGATCACTGCATTTAACATTGCAGCAGCCTGAAAAGTCATCCTAATGCGATGCCGGGGGTAGTAAATACAATAATAATACTATAGTAATAATAATTTATATTATTAATAATAAGAATAAATCAAAGATTGATTGATTGATCGATCGGTGGGTGGGTGGGTGGATGTCAGGAATTTGAGAGATTTTGCATGATTATTACAATGATTTTAATGCATTTAATACCCCAGAACAGCTGCAATTTTGCTTTAATGCAAGGCCTGCGCTGCATTTAACATTGCAGGAGCCTAATTGCATTTAACATTTGAGAGGATTTGCAAAATTATTGCAATTAATTTTATTGCATTTAACATCCCAGGGGGTTGCAATATTGCTTTAATGCAACGCCAGCGCTGCATTTAACAATGCAGCAGCCTGCAAAGTTATCCTAATACGATGCATTAGTCGCATTTAACATTTGAGAGGTTTTGCAGGATTATTATTGCATTTCACATCGCAGGGTGTTGCAATATTTCTTTAATGCAAGGCGATCACTGCATTTAACATTGCAGCAGCCTGAAAAGTCATCCTAATGCGATGCATTTGTTGCATTTAACATTTGAGAGGTTTTGCAAAATTATTGCAATTAATTTAATGCATTTAACACCCACTGTGGGTCGCTAGATGACTTTAATGCAAGGCCATCACTGCATTTAACATTGCAGCAGCCTGCAAAGTTATCCTAATACGATGCATTAGTCCCGTTTAACATTTGAGAGGTTTTGCAGGATTATTATTGCATTTCACATCGCAGGGTGTTGCAATATTTCTTTAATGCAAGGCGATCACTGCATTTAACATTGCAGCAGCCTGAAAAGTCATCCTAATGCGATGCATTTGTTGCATTTAACATTTGAGAGGTTTTGCAAAATTTTTGCAATTAATTTAATGCATATAACATCCATTGGGGGTCGCTAGATGACTTTAATGCAAGGCCATCACTGCATTTAACATTGCAGTAGCCAGCAAAGTTAACCTAATACGATGCATTAGTCACGTTTAACATTTGAGAGGTTTTGCAGGATTATTATTGCATTTCACATCGCAGGGTGTTGCAATATTTCTTTAATGCAAGGCGATCACTGCATTTAACATTGCAGCAGCCTGAAAAGTCATCCTAATGCGATGCCGGGGGTAGTAAATACAATAATAATACTATAGTAATAATAATTTATATTATTATTAATAAGAATAAATCAAAGATTGATTGATTGATCGATCGGTGGGTGGGTGGGTGGATGTCAGGAATTTGAGAGATTTTGCATGATTATTACAATGATTTTAATGCGTTTAATACCCCAGAACAGCTGCAATTTTGCTTTAATGCAAGGCCTGCGCTGCATTTAACATTGCAGGAGCCTAATTGCATTTAACATTTGAGAGGATTTGCAAAATTATTGCAATTAATTTTATTGCATTTAACATCCCAGGGGGTTGCAATATTGCTTTAATGCAACGCCAGCGCTGCATTTAACAATGCAGCAGCCTGCAAAGTTATCCTAATACGATGCATTAGTCGCATTTAACATTTGAGAGGTTTTGCAGGATTATTATTGCATTTCACATCGCAGGGTGTTGCAATATTTCTTTAATGCAAGGCGATCACTGCATTTAACATTACAGCAGCCTGAAAAGTCATCCTAATGCGATGCATTTGTTGCATTTAACATTTGAGAGGTTTTGCAAAATTATTGCAATTAATTTAATGCATTTAACACCCACTGTGGGTCGCTAGATGACTTTAATGCAAGGCCATCACTGCATTTAACATTGCAGCAGCCTGCAAAGTTATCCTAATACGATGCATTAGTCCCGTTTAACATTTGAGAGGTTTTGCAGGATTATTATTGCATTTCACATCGCAGGGTGTTGCAATATTTCTTTAATGCAAGGCGATCACTGCATTTAACATTGCAGCAGCCTGAAAAGTCATCCTAATGCGATGCATTTGTTGCATTTAACATTTGAGAGGTTTTGCAAAATTTTTGCAATTAATTTAATGCATATAACATCCATTGGGGGTCGCTAGATTACTTTAATGCAAGGCCATCACTGCATTTAACATTGCAGTAGCCTGCAAAGTTAACCTAATACGATGCATTAGTCACGTTTAACATTTGAGAGGTTTTGCAGGATTATTATTGCATTTCACATCGCAGGGTGTTGCAATATTTCTTTAATGCAAGGCGATCACTGCATTTAACATTGCAGCAGCCTGAAAAGTCATCCTAATGCGATGCCGGGGGTAGTAAATACAATAATAATACTATAGTAATAATAATTTATATTATTAATAATAAGAATAAATCAAAGATTGATTGATTGATCGATCGGTGGGTGGGTGGGTGGATGTCAGGAATTTGAGAGATTTTGCATGATTATTACAATGATTTTAATGCGTTTAATACCCCAGAACAGCTGCAATTTTGCTTTAATGCAAGGCCTGCGCTGCATTTAACATTGCAGGAGCCTAATTGCATTTAACATTTGAGAGGATTTGCAAAATTATTGCAATTAATTTTATTGCATTTAACATCCCAGGGGGTTGCAATATTGCTTTAATGCAACGCCAGCGCTGCATTTAACAATGCAGCAGCCTGCAAAGTTATCCTAATACGATGCATTAGTCGCATTTAACATTTGAGAGGTTTTGCAGGATTATTATTGCATTTCACATCGCAGGGTGTTGCAATATTTCTTTAATGCAAGGCGATCACTGCATTTAACATTGCAGCAGCCTGAAAAGTCATCCTAATGCGATGCATTTGTTGCATTTAACATTTGAGAGGTTTTGCAAAATTATTGCAATTAATTTAATGCATTTAACACCCACTGTGGGTCGCTAGATGACTTTAATGCAAGGCCATCACTGCATTTAACATTGCAGCAGCCTGCAAAGTTATCCTAATACGATGCATTAGTCCCGTTTAACATTTGAGAGGTTTTGCAGGATTATTATTGCATTTCACATCGCAGGGTGTTGCAATATTTCTTTAATGCAAGGCGATCACTGCATTTAACATTGCAGCAGCCTGAAAAGTCATCCTAATGCGATGCCGGGGGTAGGAAATACAATAATAATACTATAGTAATAATAATTTATATTATTAATAATAAGAATAAATCAAAGATTGATTGATTGATCGATCGGTGGGTGGGTGGATGGATGTCAGGAATTTGAGAGATTTTGCATGATTATTTCAATGATTTTAATGCGTTTAATACCCCAGAACAGCTGCAATTTTGCTTTAATGCAAGGCCTGCGCTGCATTTAACATTGCAGGAGCCTAATTGCATTTAACATTTGAGAGGATTTGCAAAATTATTGCAATTAATTTTATTGCATTTAACATCCCAGGGGGTTGCAATATTGCTTTAATGCAACGCCAGCGCTGCATTTAACAATGCAGCAGCCTGCAAAGTTATCCTAATACGATGCATTAGTCGCATTTAACATTTGAGAGGTTTTGCAGGATTATTATTGCATTTCACATCGCAGGGTGTTGCAATATTTCTTTAATGCAAGGCGATCACTGCATTTAACATTACAGCAGCCTGAAAAGTCATCCTAATGCGATGCATTTGTTGCATTTAACATTTGAGAGGTTTTGCAAAATTATTGCAATTAATTTAATGCATTTAACACCCACTGTGGGTCGCTAGATGACTTTAATGCAAGGCCATCACTGCATTTAACATTGCAGCAGCCTGCAAAGTTATCCTAATACGATGCATTAGTCCCGTTTAACATTTGAGAGGTTTTGCAGGATTATTATTGCATTTCACATCGCAGGGTGTTGCAATATTTCTTTAATGCAAGGCGATCACTGCATTTAACATTGCAGCAGCCTGAAAAGTCATCCTAATGCGATGCATTTGTTGCATTTAACATTTGAGAGGTTTTGCAAAATTTTTGCAATTAATTTAATGCATATAACATCCATTGGGGGTCGCTAGATTACTTTAATCTTCTAACCCCCCTCTCTAACTCCAGGTCCCTCAGATCGGCCGACTTGGGGCTATTCACTATCCCACGGTCTAGGCTTAAACTCAGGGGTGACCGCGCTTTTGCGGTTGCAGCTCCTAGACTGTGGAACAGCATCCCTCTCCCGATCAGAACTGCCCCCTCCATCGACTCCTTTAAATCCAGGCTCAAAACATATTTCTACTCCCTAGCGTTTGAGGCTCATTGAGGAGGCGCTGTGAACTGTTTGCGTGCTACTGTATGTTTTCATTTTTTTTTCTATTGGAACCTAATCAAATGTACAGCACTTTGGTCAACGTGGGTTGTTTTTAAATGTGCTATACAAATAAAATTGACTTGACTTGACTTAATGCAAGGCCATCACTGCATTTAACATTGCAGTAGCCTGCAAAGTTAACCTAATACGATGCATTAGTCACGTTTAACATTTGAGAGGTTTTGCAGGATTATTATTGCATTTCACATCGCAGGGTGTTGCAATATTTCTTTAATGCAAGGCGATCACTGCATTTAACATTGCAGCAGCCTGAAAAGTCATCCTAATGCGATGCCGGGGGTAGTAAATACAATAATAATACTATAGTAATAATAATTTATATTATTAATAATAAGAATAAATCAAAGATTGATTGATTGATCGATCGGTGGGTGGGTGGGTGGATGTCAGGAATTTGAGAGATTTTGCATGATTATTACAATGATTTTAATGCGTTTAATACCCCAGAACAGCTGCAATTTTGCTTTAATGCAAGGCCTGCGCTGCATTTAACATTGCAGGAGCCTAATTGCATTTAACATTTGAGAGGATTTGCAAAATTATTGCAATTAATTTTATTGCATTTAACATCCCAGGGGGTTGCAATATTGCTTTAATGCAACGCCAGCGCTGCATTTAACAATGCAGCAGCCTGCAAAGTTATCCTAATACGATGCATTAGTCGCATTTAACATTTGAGAGGTTTTGCAGGATTATTATTGCATTTCACATCGCAGGGTGTTGCAATATTTCTTTAATGCAAGGCGATCACTGCATTTAACATTACAGCAGCCTGAAAAGTCATCCTAATGCGATGCATTTGTTGCATTTAACATTTGAGAGGTTTTGCAAAATTATTGCAATTAATTTAATGCATTTAACACCCACTGTGGGTCGCTAGATGACTTTAATGCAAGGCCATCACTGCATTTAACATTGCAGCAGCCTGCAAAGTTATCCTAATACGATGCATTAGTCCCGTTTAACATTTGAGAGGTTTTGCAGGATTATTATTGCATTTCACATCGCAGGGTGTTGCAATATTTCTTTAATGCAAGGCGATCACTGCATTTAACATTGCAGCAGCCTGAAAAGTCATCCTAATGCGATGCATTTGTTGCATTTAACATTTGAGAGGTTTTGCAAAATTTTTGCAATTAATTTAATGCATATAACATCCATTGGGGGTCGCTAGATTACTTTAATGCAAGGCCATCACTGCATTTAACATTGCAGTAGCCTGCAAAGTTAACCTAATACGATGCATTAGTCACGTTTAACATTTGAGAGGTTTTGCAGGATTATTATTGCATTTCACATCGCAGGGTGTTGCAATATTTCTTTAATGCAAGGCGATCACTGCATTTAACATTGCAGCAGCCTGAAAAGTCATCCTAATGCGATGCCGGGGGTAGTAAATACAATAATAATACTATAGTAATAATAATTTATATTATTAATAATAAGAATAAATCAAAGATTGATTGATTGATCGATCGGTGGGTGGGTGGGTGGATGTCAGGAATTTGAGAGATTTTGCATGATTATTACAATGATTTTAATGCGTTTAATACCCCAGAACAGCTGCAATTTTGCTTTAATGCAAGGCCTGCGCTGCATTTAACATTGCAGGAGCCTAATTGCATTTAACATTTGAGAGGATTTGCAAAATTATTGCAATTAATTTTATTGCATTTAACATCCCAGGGGGTTGCAATATTGCTTTAATGCAACGCCAGCGCTGCATTTAACAATGCAGCAGCCTGCAAAGTTATCCTAATACGATGCATTAGTCGCATTTAACATTTGAGAGGTTTTGCAGGATTATTATTGCATTTCACATCGCAGGGTGTTGCAATATTTCTTTAATGCAAGGCGATCACTGCATTTAACATTGCAGCAGCCTGAAAAGTCATCCTAATGCGATGCATTTGTTGCATTTAACATTTGAGAGGTTTTGCAAAATTATTGCAATTAATTTAATGCATTTAACACCCACTGTGGGTCGCTAGATGACTTTAATGCAAGGCCATCACTGCATTTAACATTGCAGCAGCCTGCAAAGTTATCCTAATACGATGCATTAGTCCCGTTTAACATTTGAGAGGTTTTGCAGGATTATTATTGCATTTCACATCGCAGGGTGTTGCAATATTTCTTTAATGCAAGGCGATCACTGCATTTAACATTGCAGCAGCCTGAAAAGTCATCCTAATGCGATGCCGGGGGTAGGAAATACAATAATAATACTATAGTAATAATAATTTATATTATTAATAATAAGAATAAATCAAAGATTGATTGATTGATCGATCGGTGGGTGGGTGGATGGATGTCAGGAATTTGAGAGATTTTGCATGATTATTTCAATGATTTTAATGCGTTTAATACCCCAGAACAGCTGCAATTTTGCTTTAATGCAAGGCCTGCGCTGCATTTAACATTGCAGGAGCCTAATTGCATTTAACATTTGAGAGGATTTGCAAAATTATTGCAATTAATTTTATTGCATTTAACATCCCAGGGGGTTGCAATATTGCTTTAATGCAACGCCAGCGCTGCATTTAACAATGCAGCAGCCTGCAAAGTTATCCTAATACGATGCATTAGTCGCATTTAACATTTGAGAGGTTTTGCAGGATTATTATTGCATTTCACATCGCAGGGTGTTGCAATATTTCTTTAATGCAAGGCGATCACTGCATTTAACATTACAGCAGCCTGAAAAGTCATCCTAATGCGATGCATTTGTTGCATTTAACATTTGAGAGGTTTTGCAAAATTATTGCAATTAATTTAATGCATTTAACACCCACTGTGGGTCGCTAGATGACTTTAATGCAAGGCCATCACTGCATTTAACATTGCAGCAGCCTGCAAAGTTATCCTAATACGATGCATTAGTCCCGTTTAACATTTGAGAGGTTTTGCAGGATTATTATTGCATTTCACATCGCAGGGTGTTGCAATATTTCTTTAATGCAAGGCGATCACTGCATTTAACATTGCAGCAGCCTGAAAAGTCATCCTAATGCGATGCATTTGTTGCATTTAACATTTGAGAGGTTTTGCAAAATTTTTGCAATTAATTTAATGCATATAACATCCATTGGGGGTCGCTAGATTACTTTAATCTTCTAACCCCCCTCTCTAACTCCAGGTCCCTCAGATCGGCCGACTTGGGGCTATTCACTATCCCACGGTCTAGGCTTAAACTCAGGGGTGACCGCGCTTTTGCGGTTGCAGCTCCTAGACTGTGGAACAGCATCCCTCTCCCGATCAGAACTGCCCCCTCCATCGACTCCTTTAAATCCAGGCTCAAAACATATTTCTACTCCCTAGCGTTTGAGGCTCATTGAGGAGGCGCTGTGAACTGTTTGCGTGCTACTGTATGTTTTCATTTTTTTTTCTATTGGAACCTAATCAAATGTACAGCACTTTGGTCAACGTGGGTTGTTTTTAAATGTGCTATACAAATAAAATTGACTTGACTTGACTTAATGCAAGGCCATCACTGCATTTAACATTGCAGTAGCCTGCAAAGTTAACCTAATACGATGCATTAGTCACGTTTAACATTTGAGAGGTTTTGCAGGATTATTATTGCATTTCACATCGCAGGGTGTTGCAATATTTCTTTAATGCAAGGCGATCACTGCATTTAACATTGCAGCAGCCTGAAAAGTCATCCTAATGCGATGCCGGGGGTAGTAAATACAATAATAATACTATAGTAATAATAATTTATATTATTAATAATAAGAATAAATCAAAGATTGATTGATTGATCGATCGGTGGGTGGGTGGGTGGATGTCAGGAATTTGAGAGATTTTGCATGATTATTACAATGATTTTAATGCGTTTAATACCCCAGAGCAGCTGCAATTTTGCTTTAATGCAAGGCCTGCGCTGCATTTAACATTGCAGGAGCCTAATTGCATTTAACATTTGAGAGGATTTGCAAAATTATTGCAATTAATTTTATTGCATTTAACATCCCAGGGGGTTGCAATATTGCTTTAATGCAACGCCAGCGCTGCATTTAACAATGCAGCAGCCTGCAAAGTTATCCTAATACGATGCATTAGTCGCATTTAACATTTGAGAGGTTTTGCAGGATTATTATTGCATTTCACATCGCAGGGTGTTGCAATATTTCTTTAATGCAAGGCGATCACTGCATTTAACATTGCAGCAGCCTGAAAAGTCATCCTAATGCGATGCATTTGTTGCATTTAACATTTGAGAGGTTTTGCAAAATTATTGCAATTAATTTAATGCATTTAACACCCACTGTGGGTCGCTAGATGACTTTAATGCAAGGCCATCACTGCATTTAACATTGCAGCAGCCTGCAAAGTTATCCTAATACGATGCATTAGTCCCGTTTAACATTTGAGAGGTTTTGCAGGATTATTATTGCATTTCACATCGCAGGGTGTTGCAATATTTCTTTAATGCAAGGCGATCACTGCATTTAACATTGCAGCAGCCTGAAAAGTCATCCTAATGCGATGCCGGGGGTAGGAAATACAATAATAATACTATAGTAATAATAATTTATATTATTAATAATAAGAATAAATCAAAGATTGATTGATTGATCGATCGGTGGGTGGGTGGATGGATGTCAGGAATTTGAGAGATTTTGCATGATTATTTCAATGATTTTAATGCGTTTAATACCCCAGAACAGCTGCAATTTTGCTTTAATGCAAGGCCTGCGCTGCATTTAACATTGCAGGAGCCTAATTGCATTTAACATTTGAGAGGATTTGCAAAATTATTGCAATTAATTTTATTGCATTTAACATCCCAGGGGGTTGCAATATTGCTTTAATGCAACGCCAGCGCTGCATTTAACAATGCAGCAGCCTGCAAAGTTATCCTAATACGATGCATTAGTCGCATTTAACATTTGAGAGGTTTTGCAGGATTATTATTGCATTTCACATCGCAGGGTGTTGCAATATTTCTTTAATGCAAGGCGATCACTGCATTTAACATTGCAGCAGCCTGAAAAGTCATCCTAATGCGATGCATTTGTTGCATTTAACATTTGAGAGGTTTTGCAAAATTATTGCAATTAATTTAATGCATTTAACACCCACTGTGGGTCGCTAGATGACTTTAATGCAAGGCCATCACTGCATTTAACATTGCAGCAGCCTGCAAAGTTATCCTAATACGATGCATTAGTCCCGTTTAACATTTGAGAGGTTTTGCAGGATTATTATTGCATTTCACATCGCAGGGTGTTGCAATATTTCTTTAATGCAAGGCGATCACTGCATTTAACATTGCAGCAGCCTGAAAAGTCATCCTAATGTGATGCATTTGTTGCATTTAACATTTGAGAGGTTTTGCAAAATTATTGCAATTAATTTAATGCATATAACATCCATTGGGGGTCGCTAGATGACTTTAATGCAAGGCCATCACTGCATTTAACATTGCAGTAGCCTGCAAAGTTATCCTAACACGATGCATTAGTCACGTTTAACATTTGAGAGGTTTTGCAGGATTATTATTGCATTTCACATCGCAGGGTGTTGCAATATTTCTTTAATGCAAGGCGATCACTGCATTTAACATTGCAGCAGCCTGAAAAGTCATCCTAATGCGATGCCGGGGGTAGGAAATACAATAATAATACTATAGTAATAATAATTTATATTATTAATAATAAGAATAAATCAAAGATTGATTGATTGATCGATCGGTGGGTGGGTGGATGGATGTCAGGAATTTGAGAGATTTTGCATGATTATTTCAATGATTTTAATGCGTTTAATACACCAGAACAGCTGCAATTTTGCTTTAATGCAAGGCCTGCGCTGCATTTAACATTGCAGGAGCCTAATTGCATTTAACATTTGAGAGGATTTGCAAAATTATTGCAATTAATTTTATTGCATTTAACATCCCAGGGGGTTGCAATATTGCTTTAATGCAACGCCAGCGCTGCATTTAACAATGCAGCAGCCTGCAAAGTTATCCTAATACGATGCATTAGTCGCATTTAACATTTGAGAGGTTTTGCAGGATTATTATTGCATTTCACATCGCAGGGTGTTGCAATATTTCTTTAATGCAAGGCGATCACTGCATTTAACATTGCAGCAGCCTGAAAAGTCATCCTAATGCGATGCATTTGTTGCATTTAACATTTGAGAGGTTTTGCAAAATTATTGCAATTAATTTAATGCATTTAACACCCACTGTGGGTCGCTAGATGACTTTAATGCAAGGCCATCACTGCATTTAACATTGCAGCAGCCTGCAAAGTTATCCTAATACGATGCATTAGTCCCGTTTAACATTTGAGAGGTTTTGCAGGATTATTATTGCATTTCACATCGCAGGGTGTTGCAATATTTCTTTAATGCAAGGCGATCACTGCATTTAACATTGCAGCAGCCTGAAAAGTCATCCTAATGCGATGCATTTGTTGCATTTAACATTTGAGAGGTTTTGCAAAATTTTTGCAATTAATTTAATGCATATAACATCCATTGGGGGTCGCTAGATGACTTTAATGCAAGGCCATCACTGCATTTAACATTGCAGTAGCCAGCAAAGTTAACCTAATACGATGCATTAGTCACGTTTAACATTTGAGAGGTTTTGCAGGATTATTATTGCATTTCACATCGCAGGGTGTTGCAATATTTCTTTAATGCAAGGCGATCACTGCATTTAACATTGCAGCAGCCTGAAAAGTCATCCTAATGCGATGCCGGGGGTAGTAAATACAATAATAATACTATAGTAATAATAATTTATATTATTATTAATAAGAATAAATCAAAGATTGATTGATTGATCGATCGGTGGGTGGGTGGGTGGATGTCAGGAATTTGAGAGATTTTGCATGATTATTACAATGATTTTAATGCGTTTAATACCCCAGAACAGCTGCAATTTTGCTTTAATGCAAGGCCTGCGCTGCATTTAACATTGCAGGAGCCTAATTGCATTTAACATTTGAGAGGATTTGCAAAATTATTGCAATTAATTTTATTGCATTTAACATCCCAGGGGGTTGCAATATTGCTTTAATGCAACGCCAGCGCTGCATTTAACAATGCAGCAGCCTGCAAAGTTATCCTAATACGATGCATTAGTCGCATTTAACATTTGAGAGGTTTTGCAGGATTATTATTGCATTTCACATCGCAGGGTGTTGCAATATTTCTTTAATGCAAGGCGATCACTGCATTTAACATTACAGCAGCCTGAAAAGTCATCCTAATGCGATGCATTTGTTGCATTTAACATTTGAGAGGTTTTGCAAAATTATTGCAATTAATTTAATGCATTTAACACCCACTGTGGGTCGCTAGATGACTTTAATGCAAGGCCATCACTGCATTTAACATTGCAGCAGCCTGCAAAGTTATCCTAATACGATGCATTAGTCCCGTTTAACATTTGAGAGGTTTTGCAGGATTATTATTGCATTTCACATCGCAGGGTGTTGCAATATTTCTTTAATGCAAGGCGATCACTGCATTTAACATTGCAGCAGCCTGAAAAGTCATCCTAATGCGATGCATTTGTTGCATTTAACATTTGAGAGGTTTTGCAAAATTTTTGCAATTAATTTAATGCATATAACATCCATTGGGGGTCGCTAGATTACTTTAATGCAAGGCCATCACTGCATTTAACATTGCAGTAGCCTGCAAAGTTAACCTAATACGATGCATTAGTCACGTTTAACATTTGAGAGGTTTTGCAGGATTATTATTGCATTTCACATCGCAGGGTGTTGCAATATTTCTTTAATGCAAGGCGATCACTGCATTTAACATTGCAGCAGCCTGAAAAGTCATCCTAATGCGATGCCGGGGGTAGTAAATACAATAATAATACTATAGTAATAATAATTTATATTATTAATAATAAGAATAAATCAAAGATTGATTGATTGATCGATCGGTGGGTGGGTGGGTGGATGTCAGGAATTTGAGAGATTTTGCATGATTATTACAATGATTTTAATGCGTTTAATACCCCAGAACAGCTGCAATTTTGCTTTAATGCAAGGCCTGCGCTGCATTTAACATTGCAGGAGCCTAATTGCATTTAACATTTGAGAGGATTTGCAAAATTATTGCAATTAATTTTATTGCATTTAACATCCCAGGGGGTTGCAATATTGCTTTAATGCAACGCCAGCGCTGCATTTAACAATGCAGCAGCCTGCAAAGTTATCCTAATACGATGCATTAGTCGCATTTAACATTTGAGGGGTTTTGCAGGATTATTATTGCATTTCACATCGCAGGGTGTTGCAATATTTCTTTAATGCAAGGCGATCACTGCATTTAACATTGCAGCAGCCTGAAAAGTCATCCTAATGCGATGCATTTGTTGCATTTAACATTTGAGAGGTTTTGCAAAATTATTGCAATTAATTTAATGCATTTAACACCCACTGTGGGTCGCTAGATGACTTTAATGCAAGGCCATCACTGCATTTAACATTGCAGCAGCCTGCAAAGTTATCCTAATACGATGCATTAGTCCCGTTTAACATTTGAGAGGTTTTGCAGGATTATTATTGCATTTCACATCGCAGGGTGTTGCAATATTTCTTTAATGCAAGGCGATCACTGCATTTAACATTGCAGCAGCCTGAAAAGTCATCCTAATGCGATGCCGGGGGTAGGAAATACAATAATAATACTATAGTAATAATAATTTATATTATTAATAATAAGAATAAATCAAAGATTGATTGATTGATCGATCGGTGGGTGGGTGGATGGATGTCAGGAATTTGAGAGATTTTGCATGATTATTTCAATGATTTTAATGCGTTTAATACCCCAGAACAGCTGCAATTTTGCTTTAATGCAAGGCCTGCGCTGCATTTAACATTGCAGGAGCCTAATTGCATTTAACATTTGAGAGGATTTGCAAAATTATTGCAATTAATTTTATTGCATTTAACATCCCAGGGGGTTGCAATATTGCTTTAATGCAACGCCAGCGCTGCATTTAACAATGCAGCAGCCTGCAAAGTTATCCTAATACGATGCATTAGTCGCATTTAACATTTGAGAGGTTTTGCAGGATTATTATTGCATTTCACATCGCAGGGTGTTGCAATATTTCTTTAATGCAAGGCGATCACTGCATTTAACATTGCAGCAGCCTGAAAAGTCATCCTAATGCGATGCATTTGTTGCATTTAACATTTGAGAGGTTTTGCAAAATTATTGCAATTAATTTAATGCATTTAACACCCACTGTGGGTCGCTAGATGACTTTAATGCAAGGCCATCACTGCATTTAACATTGCAGCAGCCTGCAAAGTTATCCTAATACGATGCATTAGTCCCGTTTAACATTTGAGAGGTTTTGCAGGATTATTATTGCATTTCACATCGCAGGGTGTTGCAATATTTCTTTAATGCAAGGCGATCACTGCATTTAACATTGCAGCAGCCTGAAAAGTCATCCTAATGCGATGCATTTGTTGCATTTAACATTTGAGAGGTTTTGCAAAATTATTGCAATTAATTTAATGCATATAACATCCATTGGGGGTCGCTAGATGACTTTAATGCAAGGCCATCACTGCATTTAACATTGCAGTAGCCTGCAAAGTTATCCTAATACGATGCATTAGTCACGTTTAACATTTGAGAGGTTTTGCAGGATTATTATTGCATTTCACATCGCAGGGTGTTGCAATATTTCTTTAATGCAAGGCGATCACTGCATTTAACATTGCAGCAGCCTGAAAAGTCATCCTAATGCGATGCCGGGGGTAGGAAATACAATAATAATACTATAGTAATAATAATTTATATTATTAATAATAAGAATAAATCAAAGATTGATTGATTGATCGATCGGTGGGTGGGTGGATGGATGTCAGGAATTTGAGAGATTTTGCATGATTATTTCAATGATTTTAATGCGTTTAATACACCAGAACAGCTGCAATTTTGCTTTAATGCAAGGCCTGCGCTGCATTTAACATTGCAGGAGCCTAATTGCATTTAACATTTGAGAGGATTTGCAAAATTATTGCAATTAATTTTATTGCATTTAACATCCCAGGGGGTTGCAATATTGCTTTAATGCAACGCCAGCGCTGCATTTAACAATGCAGCAGCCTGCAAAGTTATCCTAATACGATGCATTAGTCGCATTTAACATTTGAGAGGTTTTGCAGGATTATTATTGCATTTCACATCGCAGGGTGTTGCAATATTTCTTTAATGCAAGGCGATCACTGCATTTAACATTGCAGCAGCCTGAAAAGTCATCCTAATGCGATGCATTTGTTGCATTTAACATTTGAGAGGTTTTGCAAAATTATTGCAATTAATTTAATGCATTTAACACCCACTGTGGGTCGCTAGATGACTTTAATGCAAGGCCATCACTGCATTTAACATTGCAGCAGCCTGCAAAGTTATCCTAATACGATGCATTAGTCCCGTTTAACATTTGAGAGGTTTTGCAGGATTATTATTGCATTTCACATCGCAGGGTGTTGCAATATTTCTTTAATGCAAGGCGATCACTGCATTTAACATTGCAGCAGCCTGAAAAGTCATCCTAATGCGATGCATTTGTTGCATTTAACATTTGAGAGGTTTTGCAAATTTTTTGCAATTAATTTAATGCATATAACATCCATTGGGGGTCGCTAGATGACTTTAATGCAAGGCCATCACTGCATTTAACATTGCAGTAGCCAGCAAAGTTAACCTAATACGATGCATTAGTCACGTTTAACATTTGAGAGGTTTTGCAGGATTATTATTGCATTTCACATCGCAGGGTGTTGCAATATTTCTTTAATGCAAGGCGATCACTGCATTTAACATTGCAGCAGCCTGAAAAGTCATCCTAATGCGATGCCGGGGGTAGTAAATACAATAATAATACTATAGTAATAATAATTTATATTATTAATAATAAGAATAAATCAAAGATTGATTGATTGATCGATCGGTGGGTGGGTGGATGGATGTCAGGAATTTGAGAGATTTTGCATGATTATTACAATGATTTTAATGCGTTTAATACCCCAGAACAGCTGCAATTTTGCTTTAATGCAAGGCCTGCGCTGCATTTAACATTGCAGGAGCCTAATTGCATTTAACATTTGAGAGGATTTGCAAAATTATTGCAATTAATTTTATTGCATTTAACATCCCAGGGGGTTGCAATATTGCTTTAATGCAACGCCAGCGCTGCATTTAACAATGCAGCAGCCTGCAAAGTTATCCTAATACGATGCATTAGTCGCATTTAACATTTGAGAGGTTTTGCAGGATTATTATTGCATTTCACATCGCAGGGTGTTGCAATATTTCTTTAATGCAAGGCGATCACTGCATTTAACATTGCAGCAGCCTGAAAAGTCATCCTAATGCGATGCATTTGTTGCATTTAACATTTGAGAGGTTTTGCAAAATTATTGCAATTAATTTAATGCATTTAACACCCACTGTGGGTCGCTAGATGACTTTAATGCAAGGCCATCACTGCATTTAACATTGCAGCAGCCTGCAAAGTTATCCTAATACGATGCATTAGTCCCGTTTAACATTTGAGAGGTTTTGCAGGATTATTATTGCATTTCACATCGCAGGGTGTTGCAATATTTCTTTAATGCAAGGCGATCACTGCATTTAACATTGCAGCAGCCTGAAAAGTCATCCTAATGCGATGCATTTGTTGCATTTAACATTTGAGAGGTTTTGCAAATTTTTTGCAATTAATTTAATGCATATAACATCCATTGGGGGTCGCTAGATGACTTTAATGCAAGGCCATCACTGCATTTAACATTGCAGTAGCCAGCAAAGTTAACCTAATACGATGCATTAGTCACGTTTAACATTTGAGAGGTTTTGCAGGATTATTATTGCATTTCACATCGCAGGGTGTTGCAATATTTCTTTAATGCAAGGCGATCACTGCATTTAACATTGCAGCAGCCTGAAAAGTCATCCTAATGCGATGCCGGGGGTAGTAAATACAATAATAATACTATAGTAATAATAATTTATATTATTATTAATAAGAATAAATCAAAGATTGATTGATTGATCGATCGGTGGGTGGGTGGGTGGATGTCAGGAATTTGAGAGATTTTGCATGATTATTACAATGATTTTAATGCGTTTAATACCCCAGAACAGCTGCAATTTTGCTTTAATGCAAGGCCTGCGCTGCATTTAACATTGCAGGAGCCTAATTGCATTTAACATTTGAGAGGATTTGCAAAATTATTGCAATTAATTTTATTGCATTTAACATCCCAGGGGGTTGCAATATTGCTTTAATGCAACGCCAGCGCTGCATTTAACAATGCAGCAGCCTGCAAAGTTATCCTAATACGATGCATTAGTCGCATTTAACATTTGAGAGGTTTTGCAGGATTATTATTGCATTTCACATCGCAGGGTGTTGCAATATTTCTTTAATGCAAGGCGATCACTGCATTTAACATTACAGCAGCCTGAAAAGTCATCCTAATGCGATGCATTTGTTGCATTTAACATTTGAGAGGTTTTGCAAAATTATTGCAATTAATTTAATGCATTTAACACCCACTGTGGGTCGCTAGATGACTTTAATGCAAGGCCATCACTGCATTTAACATTGCAGCAGCCTGCAAAGTTATCCTAATACGATGCATTAGTCCCGTTTAACATTTGAGAGGTTTTGCAGGATTATTATTGCATTTCACATCGCAGGGTGTTGCAATATTTCTTTAATGCAAGGCGATCACTGCATTTAACATTGCAGCAGCCTGAAAAGTCATCCTAATGCGATGCATTTGTTGCATTTAACATTTGAGAGGTTTTGCAAAATTTTTGCAATTAATTTAATGCATATAACATCCATTGGGGGTCGCTAGATTACTTTAATGCAAGGCCATCACTGCATTTAACATTGCAGTAGCCTGCAAAGTTAACCTAATACGATGCATTAGTCACGTTTAACATTTGAGAGGTTTTGCAGGATTATTATTGCATTTCACATCGCAGGGTGTTGCAATATTTCTTTAATGCAAGGCGATCACTGCATTTAACATTGCAGCAGCCTGAAAAGTCATCCTAATGCGATGCCGGGGGTAGTAAATACAATAATAATACTATAGTAATAATAATTTATATTATTAATAATAAGAATAAATCAAAGATTGATTGATTGATCGATCGGTGGGTGGGTGGGTGGATGTCAGGAATTTGAGAGATTTTGCATGATTATTACAATGATTTTAATGCGTTTAATACCCCAGAACAGCTGCAATTTTGCTTTAATGCAAGGCCTGCGCTGCATTTAACATTGCAGGAGCCTAATTGCATTTAACATTTGAGAGGATTTGCAAAATTATTGCAATTAATTTTATTGCATTTAACATCCCAGGGGGTTGCAATATTGCTTTAATGCAACGCCAGCGCTGCATTTAACAATGCAGCAGCCTGCAAAGTTATCCTAATACGATGCATTAGTCGCATTTAACATTTGAGGGGTTTTGCAGGATTATTATTGCATTTCACATCGCAGGGTGTTGCAATATTTCTTTAATGCAAGGCGATCACTGCATTTAACATTGCAGCAGCCTGAAAAGTCATCCTAATGCGATGCATTTGTTGCATTTAACATTTGAGAGGTTTTGCAAAATTATTGCAATTAATTTAATGCATTTAACACCCACTGTGGGTCGCTAGATGACTTTAATGCAAGGCCATCACTGCATTTAACATTGCAGCAGCCTGCAAAGTTATCCTAATACGATGCATTAGTCCCGTTTAACATTTGAGAGGTTTTGCAGGATTATTATTGCATTTCACATCGCAGGGTGTTGCAATATTTCTTTAATGCAAGGCGATCACTGCATTTAACATTGCAGCAGCCTGAAAAGTCATCCTAATGCGATGCCGGGGGTAGGAAATACAATAATAATACTATAGTAATAATAATTTATATTATTAATAATAAGAATAAATCAAAGATTGATTGATTGATCGATCGGTGGGTGGGTGGATGGATGTCAGGAATTTGAGAGATTTTGCATGATTATTTCAATGATTTTAATGCGTTTAATACCCCAGAACAGCTGCAATTTTGCTTTAATGCAAGGCCTGCGCTGCATTTAACATTGCAGGAGCCTAATTGCATTTAACATTTGAGAGGATTTGCAAAATTATTGCAATTAATTTTATTGCATTTAACATCCCAGGGGGTTGCAATATTGCTTTAATGCAACGCCAGCGCTGCATTTAACAATGCAGCAGCCTGCAAAGTTATCCTAATACGATGCATTAGTCGCATTTAACATTTGAGAGGTTTTGCAGGATTATTATTGCATTTCACATCGCAGGGTGTTGCAATATTTCTTTAATGCAAGGCGATCACTGCATTTAACATTGCAGCAGCCTGAAAAGTCATCCTAATGCGATGCATTTGTTGCATTTAACATTTGAGAGGTTTTGCAAAATTATTGCAATTAATTTAATGCATTTAACACCCACTGTGGGTCGCTAGATGACTTTAATGCAAGGCCATCACTGCATTTAACATTGCAGCAGCCTGCAAAGTTATCCTAATACGATGCATTAGTCCCGTTTAACATTTGAGAGGTTTTGCAGGATTATTATTGCATTTCACATCGCAGGGTGTTGCAATATTTCTTTAATGCAAGGCGATCACTGCATTTAACATTGCAGCAGCCTGAAAAGTCATCCTAATGCGATGCATTTGTTGCATTTAACATTTGAGAGGTTTTGCAAAATTATTGCAATTAATTTAATGCATATAACATCCATTGGGGGTCGCTAGATGACTTTAATGCAAGGCCATCACTGCATTTAACATTGCAGTAGCCTGCAAAGTTATCCTAATACGATGCATTGGTCACGTTTAACATTTGAGAGGTTTTGCAGGATTATTATTGCATTTCACATCGCAGGGTGTTGCAATATTTCTTTAATGCAAGGCGATCACTGCATTTAACATTGCAGCAGCCTGAAAAGTCATCCTAATGCGATGCCGGGGGTAGGAAATACAATAATAATACTATAGTAATAATAATTTATATTATTAATAATAAGAATAAATCAAAGATTGATTGATTGATCGATCGGTGGGTGGGTGGATGGATGTCAGGAATTTGAGAGATTTTGCATGATTATTTCAATGATTTTAATGCGTTTAATACACCAGAACAGCTGCAATTTTGCTTTAATGCAAGGCCTGCGCTGCATTTAACATTGCAGGAGCCTAATTGCATTTAACATTTGAGAGGATTTGCAAAATTATTGCAATTAATTTTATTGCATTTAACATCCCAGGGGGTTGCAATATTGCTTTAATGCAACGCCAGCGCTGCATTTAACAATGCAGCAGCCTGCAAAGTTATCCTAATACGATGCATTAGTCGCATTTAACATTTGAGAGGTTTTGCAGGATTATTATTGCATTTCACATCGCAGGGTGTTGCAATATTTCTTTAATGCAAGGCGATCACTGCATTTAACATTGCAGCAGCCTGAAAAGTCATCCTAATGCGATGCATTTGTTGCATTTAACATTTGAGAGGTTTTGCAAAATTATTGCAATTAATTTAATGCATTTAACACCCACTGTGGGTCGCTAGATGACTTTAATGCAAGGCCATCACTGCATTTAACATTGCAGCAGCCTGCAAAGTTATCCTAATACGATGCATTAGTCCCGTTTAACATTTGAGAGGTTTTGCAGGATTATTATTGCATTTCACATCGCAGGGTGTTGCAATATTTCTTTAATGCAAGGCGATCACTGCATTTAACATTGCAGCAGCCTGAAAAGTCATCCTAATGCGATGCATTTGTTGCATTTAACATTTGAGAGGTTTTGCAAAATTATTGCAATTAATTTAATGCATATAACATCCATTGGGGGTCGCTAGATGACTTTAATGCAAGGCCATCACTGCATTTAACATTGCAGTAGCCTGCAAAGTTATCCTAATACGATGCATTAGTCACGTTTAACATTTGAGAGGTTTTGCAGGATTATTATTGCATTTCACATCGCAGGGTGTTGCAATATTTCTTTAATGCAAGGCGATCACTGCATTTAACATTGCAGCAGCCTGAAAAGTCATCCTAATGCGATGCCGGGGGTAGTAAATAGAATAATAATACTATAGTAATAATAATTTATATTATTAATAATAAGAATAAATCAAAGATTGATTGATTGATCGATCGGTGGGTGGGTGGATGGATGTCAGGAATTTGAGAGATTTTGCATGATTATTACAATGATTTTAATGCGTTTAATACCCCAGAACAGCTGCAATTTTGCTTTAATGCAAGGCCTGCGCTGCATTTAACATTGCAGGAGCCTAATTGCATTTAACATTTGAGAGGATTTGCAAAATTATTGCAATTAATTTTATTGCATTTAACATCCCAGGGGGTTGCAATATTGCTTTAATGCAACGCCAGCGCTGCATTTAACAATGCAGCAGCCTGCAAAGTTATCCTAATACGATGCATTAGTCGCATTTAACATTTGAGAGGTTTTGCAGGATTATTATTGCATTTCACATCGCAGGGTGTTGCAATATTTCTTTAATGCAAGGCGATCACTGCATTTAACATTGCAGCAGCCTGAAAAGTCATCCTAATGCGATGCATTTGTTGCATTTAACATTTGAGAGGTTTTGCAAAATTATTGCAATTAATTTAATGCATTTAACACCCACTGTGGGTCGCTAGATGACTTTAATGCAAGGCCATCACTGCATTTAACATTGCAGCAGCCTGCAAAGTTATCCTAATACGATGCATTAGTCCCGTTTAACATTTGAGAGGTTTTGCAGGATTATTATTGCATTTCACATCGCAGGGTGTTGCAATATTTCTTTAATGCAAGGCGATCACTGCATTTAACATTGCAGCAGCCTGAAAAGTCATCCTAATGCGATGCCGGGGGTAGTAAATACAATAATAATACTATAGTAATAATAATTTATATTATTAATAATAAGAATAAATCAAAGATTGATTGATTGATCGATCGGTGGGTGGGTGGATGGATGTCAGGAATTTGAGAGATTTTGCATGATTATTTCAATGATTTTAATGCGTTTAATACCCCAGAACAGCTGCAATTTTGCTTTAATGCAAGGCCTGCGCTGCATTTAACATTGCAGGAGCCTAATTGCATTTAACATTTGAGAGGATTTGCAAAATTATTGCAATTAATTTTATTGCATTTAACATCCCAGGGGGTTGCAATATTGCTTTAATGCAACGCCAGCGCTGCATTTAACAATGCAGCAGCCTGCAAAGTTATCCTAATACGATGCATTAGTCGCATTTAACATTTGAGAGGTTTTGCAGGATTATTATTGCATTTCACATCGCAGGGTGTTGCAATATTTCTTTAATGCAAGGCGATCACTGCATTTAACATTGCAGCAGCCTGAAAAGTCATCCTAATGCGATGCATTTGTTGCATTTAACATTTGAGAGGTTTTGCAAAATTATTGCAATTAATTTAATGCATTTAACACCCACTGTGGGTCGCTAGATGACTTTAATGCAAGGCCATCACTGCATTTAACATTGCAGCAGCCTGCAAAGTTATCCTAATACGATGCATTAGTCCCGTTTAACATTTGAGAGGTTTTGCAGGATTATTATTGCATTTCACATCGCAGGGTGTTGCAATATTTCTTTAATGCAAGGCGATCACTGCATTTAACATTGCAGCAGCCTGAAAAGTCATCCTAATGCGATGCATTTGTTGCATTTAACATTTGAGAGGTTTTGCAAAATTATTGCAATTAATTTAATGCATATAACATCCATTGGGGGTCGCTAGATGACTTTAATGCAAGGCCATCACTGCATTTAACATTGCAGTAGCCTGCAAAGTTATCCTAATACGATGCATTAGTCACGTTTAACATTTGAGAGGTTTTGCAGGATTATTATTGCATTTCACATCGCAGGGTGTTGCAATATTTCTTTAATGCAAGGCGATCACTGCATTTAACATTGCAGCAGCCTGAAAAGTCATCCTAATGCGATGCCGGGGGTAGTAAATACAATAATAATACTATAGTAATAATAATTTATATTATTAATAATAAGAATAAATCAAAGATTGATTGATTGATCGATCGGTAGGTGGGTGGATGGATGTCAGGAATTTGAGAGATTTTGCATGATTATTACAATGATTTTAATGCGTTTAATACCCCAGAACAGCTGCAATTTTGCTTTAATGCAAGGCCTGCGCTGCATTTAACATTGCAGGAGCCTAATTGCATTTAACATTTGAGAGGATTTGCAAAATTATTGCAATTAATTTTATTGCATTTAACATCCCAGGGGGTTGCAATATTGCTTTAATGCAACGCCAGCGCTGCATTTAACAATGCAGCAGCCTGCAAAGTTATCCTAATACGATGCATTAGTCGCATTTAACATTTGAGAGGTTTTGCAGGATTATTATTGCATTTCACATCGCAGGGTGTTGCAATATTTCTTTAATGCAAGGCGATCACTGCATTTAACATTGCAGCAGCCTGAAAAGTCATCCTAATGCGATGCATTTGTTGCATTTAACATTTGAGAGGTTTTGCAAAATTATTGCAATTAATTTAATGCATTTAACACCCACTGTGGGTCGCTAGATGACTTTAATGCAAGGCCATCACTGCATTTAACATTGCAGCAGCCTGCAAAGTTATCCTAATATGATGCATTAGTCCCGTTTAACATTTGAGAGGTTTTGCAGGATTATTATTGCATTTCACATCGCAGGGTGTTGCAATATTTCTTTAATGCAAGGCGATCACTGCATTTAACATTGCAGCAGCCTGAAAAGTCATCCTAATGCGATGCCGGGGGTAGTAAATACAATAATAATACTATAGTAATAATAATTTATATTATTAATAATAAGAATAAATCAAAGATTGATTGATTGATCGATCGGTGGGTGGGTGGGTGGATGTCAGGAATTTGAGAGATTTTGCATGATTATTACAATGATTTTAATGCGTTTAATACCCCAGAACAGCTGCAATTTTGCTTTAATGCAAGGCCTGCGCTGCATTTAACATTGCAGGAGCCTAATTGCATTTAACATTTGAGAGGATTTGCAAAATTATTGCAATTAATTTTATTGCATTTAACATCCCAGGGGGTTGCAATATTGCTTTAATGCAACGCCAGCGCTGCATTTAACAATGCAGCAGCCTGCAAAGTTATCCTAATACGATGCATTAGTCGCATTTAACATTTGAGAGGTTTTGCAGGATTATTATTGCATTTCACATCGCAGGGTGTTGCAATATTTCTTTAATGCAAGGCGATCACTGCATTTAACATTGCAGCAGCCTGAAAAGTCATCCTAATGCGATGCATTTGTTGCATTTAACATTTAAGAGGTTTTGCAAAATTATTGCAATTAATTTAATGCATATAACATCCATTGGGGGTCGCTAGATGACTTTAATGCAAGGCCATCACTGCATTTAACATTGCAGTAGCCTGCAAAGTTATCCTAATACGATGCATTAGTCCCGTTTAACATTTGAGAGGTTTTGCAGGATTATTATTGCATTTCACATCGCAGGGTGTTGCAATATTTCTTTAATGCAAGGCGATCACTGCATTTAACATTGCAGCAGCCTGAAAAGTCATCCTAATGCGATGCATTTGTTGCATTTAACATTTGAGAGGTTTTGCAAAATTATTGCAATTAATTTAATGCATATAACATCCATTGGGGGTCGCTAGTTGACTTTAATGCAAGGCCATCACTGCATTTAACATTGCAGTAGCCTGCAAAGTTATCCTAATACGATGCATTAGTCCCGTTTAACATTTGAGAGGTTTTGCAGGATTATTATTGCATTTCACATCGCAGGGTGTTGCAATATTTCTTTAATGCAAGGCGATCACTGCATTTAACATTGCAGCAGCCTGAAAAGTCATCCTAATGCGATGCATTTGTTGCATTTAACATTTGAGAGGTTTTGCAAAATTATTGCAATTAATTTAATGC
This sequence comes from Rhinoraja longicauda, assembly GCF_053455715.1. Lineage (NCBI taxonomy): Eukaryota > Metazoa > Chordata > Chondrichthyes > Rajiformes > Arhynchobatidae > Rhinoraja > Rhinoraja longicauda. The sequence continues at coordinate 44,239 of NW_027601676.1, read as the reverse complement.
ATATAACATCCATTGGGGGTCGCTAGATGACTTTAATGCAAGGCCATCACTGCATTTAACATTGCAGTAGCCTGCAAAGTTATCCTAATACGATGCATTAGTCACGTTTAACATTTGAGAGGTTTTGCAGGATTATTATTGCATTTCACATCGCAGGGTGTTGCAATATTTCTTTAATGCAAGGCGATCACTGCATTTAACATTGCAGCAGCCTGAAAAGTCATCCTAATGCGATGCCGGGGGTAGTAAATACAATAATAATACTATAGTAATAATAATTTATATTATTAATAATAAGAATAAATCAAAGATTGATTGATCGATCGGTGGGTGGGTGGGTGGATGTCAGGAATTTGAGAGATTTTGCATGATTATTACAATGATTTTAATGCGTTTAATACCCCAGAACAGCTGCAATTTTGCTTTAATGCAAGGCCTGCGCTGCATTTAACATTGCAGGAGCCTAATTGCATTTAACATTTGAGAGGATTTGCAAAATTATTGCAATTAATTTTATTGCATTTAACATCCCAGGGGGTTGCAATATTGCTTTAATGCAACGCCAGCGCTGCATTTAACAATGCAGCAGCCTGCAAAGTTATCCTAATACGATGCATTAGTCGCATTTAACATTTGAGAGGTTTTGCAGGATTATTATTGCATTTCATATCGCAGGGTGTTGCAATATTTCTTTAATGCAAGGCGATCACTGCATTTAACATTGCAGCAGCCTGAAAAGTCATCCTAATGCGATGCATTTGTTGCATTTAACATTTGAGAGGTTTTGCAAAATTATTGCAATTAATTTAATGCATATAACATCCATTGGGGGTCGCTAGATGACTTTAATGCAAGGCCATCACTGCATTTAACATTGCAGTAGCCTGCAAAGTTATCCTAATACGATGCATTAGTCCCGTTTAACATTTGAGAGGTTTTGCAGGATTATTATTGCATTTCACATCGCAGGGTGTTGCAATATTTCTTTAATGCAAGGCGATCACTGCATTTAACATTGCAGCAGCCTGAAAAGTCATCCTAATGCGATGCCGGGGGTAGTAAATACAATAATACTATAGTAATAATAATTTATATTATTAATAATAAGAATAAATCAAAGATTGATTGATTGATCGATCGGTGGGTGGGTGGATGGATGTCAGGAATTTGAGAGATTTTGCATGATTATTACAATGATTTTAATGCGTTTAATACCCCAGAACAGCTGCAATTTTGCTTTAATGCAAGGCCTGCGCTGCATTTAACATTGCAGGAGCCTAATTGCATTTAACATTTGAGAGGATTTGCAAAATTATTGCAATTAATTTTATTGCATTTAACATCCCAGGGGGTTGCAATATTGCTTTAATGCAACGCCAGCGCTGCATTTAACAATGCAGCAGCCTGCAAAGTTATCCTAATACGATGCATTAGTCGCATTTAACATTTGAGAGGTTTTGCAGGATTATTATTGCATTTCACATCGCAGGGTGTTGCAATATTTCTTTAATGCAAGGCGATCACTGCATTTAACATTGCAGCAGCCTGAAAAGTCATCCTAATGCGATGCATTTGTTGCATTTAACATTTGAGAGGTTTTGCAAAATTATTGCAATTAATTTAATGCATATAACATCCATTGGGGGTCGCTAGATGACTTTAATGCAAGGCCATCACTGCATTTAACATTGCAGTAGCCTGCAAAGTTATCCTAATACGATGCATTAGTCCCGTTTTACATTTGAGAGGTTTTGCAGGATTATTATTGCATTTCACATCGCAGGGTGTTGCAATATTTCTTTAATGCAAGGCGATCACTGCATTTAACATTGCAGCAGCCTGAAAAGTCATCCTAATGCGATGCCGGGGGTAGTAAATACAATAATAATACTATAGTAATAATAATTTATATTATTAATAATAAGAATAAATCAAAGATTGATTGATTGATCGATCGGTGGGTGGGTGGATGGATGTCAGGAATTTGAGAGATTTTGCATGATTATTACAATGATTTTAATGCGTTTAATACCCCAGAACAGCTGCAATTTTGCTTTAATGCAAGGCCTGCGCTGCATTTAACATTGCAGGAGCCTAATTGCATTTAACATTTGAGAGGATTTGCAAAATTATTGCAATTAATTTTATTGCATTTAACATCCCAGGGGGTTGCAATATTGCTTTAATGCAACGCCAGCGCTGCATTTAACAATGCAGCAGCCTGCAAAGTTATCCTAATACGATGCATTAGTCGCATTTAACATTTGAGAGGTTTTGCAGGATTATTATTGCATTTCACATCGCAGGGTGTTGCAATATTTCTTTAATGCAAGGCGATCACTGCATTTAACATTGCAGCAGCCTGAAAAGTCATCCTAATGCGATGCATTTGTTGCATTTAACATTTGAGAGGTTTTGCAAAATTATTGCAATTAATTTAATGCATTTAACACCCACTGTGGGTCGCTAGATGACTTTAATGCAAGGCCATCACTGCATTTAACATTGCAGCAGCCTGCAAAGTTATCCTAATACGATGCATTAGTCCCGTTTAACATTTGAGAGGTTTTGCAGGATTATTATTGCATTTCACATCGCAGGGTGTTGCAATATTTCTTTAATGCAAGGCGATCACTGCATTTAACATTGCAGCAGCCTGAAAAGTCATCCTAATGCGATGCATTTGTTGCATTTAACATTTGAGAGGTTTTGCAAAATTATTGCAATTAATTTAATGCATATAACATCCATTGGGGGTCGCTAGATGACTTTAATGCAAGGCCATCACTGCATTTAACATTGCAGTAGCCTGCAAAGTTATCCTAATACGATGCATTAGTCCCGTTTAACATTTGAGAGGTTTTGCAGGATTATTATTGCATTTCACATCGCAGGGTGTTGCAATATTTCTTTAATGCAAGGCGATCACTGCATTTAACATTGCAGCAGCCTGAAAAGTCATCCTAATGCGATGCATTTGTTGCATTTAACATTTGAGAGGTTTTGCAAAATTATTGCAATTAATTTAATGCATATAACATCCATTGGGGGTCGCTAGATGACTTTAATGCAAGGCCATCACTGCATTTAACATTGCAGTAGCCTGCAAAGTTATCCTAATACGATGCATTAGTCACGTTTAACATTTGAGAGGTTTTGCAGGATTATTATTGCATTTCACATCGCAGGGTGTTGCAATATTTCTTTAATGCAAGGCGATCACTGCATTTAACATTGCAGCAGCCTGAAAAGTCATCCTAATGCGATGCCGGGGGTAGTAAATACAATAATAATACTCTTGTAATAATAATTTATATTATTAATAATAAGAATAAATCAAAGATTGATTGATCGATCGGTGGGTGGGTGGGTGGATGTCAGGAATTTGAGAGATTTTGCATGATTATTACAATGATTTTAATGCGTTTAATACCCCAGAACAGCTGCAATTTTGCTTTAATGCAAGGCCTGCGCTGCATTTAACATTGCAGGAGCCTAATTGCATTTAACATTTGAGAGGATTTGCAAAATTATTGCAATTAATTTTATTGCATTTAACATCCCAAGGGGTTGCAATATTGCTTTAATGCAACGCCAGCGCTGCATTTAACAATGCAGCAGCCTGCAAAGTTATCCTAATACGATGCATTAGTCGCATTTAACATTTGAGAGGTTTTGCAGGATTATTATTGCATTTCACATCGCAGGGTGTTGCAATATTTCTTTAATGCAAGGCGATCACTGCATTTAACATTGCAGCAGCCTGAAAAGTCATCCTAATGCGATGCATTTGTTGCATTTAACATTTGAGAGGTTTTGCAAATTTATTGCAATTAATTTAATGCATTTAACACCCACTGTGGGTCGCTAGATGACTTTAATGCAAGGCCATCACTGCATTTAACATTGCAGCAGCCTGCAAATTTATCCTAATACGTTGCATTAGTCCCGTTTAACATTTGAGAGGTTTTGCAGGATTATTATTGCATTTCACATCGCAGGGTGTTGCAATATTTCTTTAATGCAAGGCGATCACTGCATTTAACATTGCAGCAGCCTGAAAAGTCATCCTAATGCGATGCATTTGTTGCATTTAACATTTGAGAGGTTTTGCAAAATTATTGCAATTAATTTAATGCATATAACATCCATTGGGGGTCGCTAGATGACTTTAATGCAAGGCCATCACTGCATTTAACATTGCAGTAGCCTGCAAAGTTATCCTAATACGATGCATTAGTCACGTTTAACATTTGAGAGGTTTTGCAGGATTATTATTGCATTTCACATCGCAGGGTGTTGCAATATTTCTTTAATGCAAGGCGATCACTGCATTTAACATTGCAGCAGCATGAAAAGTCATCCTAATGCGATGCCGGGGGTAGTAAATACAATAATAATACTATAGTAATAATAATTTATATTATTAATAATAAGAATAAATCAAAGATTGATTGATTGATCGATCGGTGGGTGGGTGAATGGATGTCAGGAATTTGAGAGATTTTGCATGATTATTACAATGATTTTAATGCGTTTAATACCCCAGAACAGCTGCAATTTTGCTTTAATGCAAGGCCTGCGCTGCATTTAACATTGCAGGAGCCTAATTGCATTTAACATTTGAGAGGATTTGCAAAATTATTGCAATTAATTTTATTGCATTTAACATCCCAGGGGGTTGCAATATTGCTTTAATGCAACGCCAGCGCTGCATTTAACAATGCAGCAGCCTGCAAAGTTATCCTAATACGATGCATTAGTCGCATTTAATATTTGAGAGGTTTTGCAGGATTATTATTGCATTTCACATCGCAGGGTGTTGCAATATTTCTTTAATGCAAGGCGATCACTGCATTTAACATTGCAGCAGCCTGAAAAGTCATCCTAATGCGATGCATTTGTTGCATTTAACATTTGAGAGGTTTTGCAAAATTATTGCAATTAATTTAATGCATATAACATCCATTGGGGGTCGCTAGATGACTTTAATGCAAGGCCATCACTGCATTTAACATTGCAATAGCCTGCAAAGTTATCCTAATACGATGCATTAGTCACGTTTAACATTTGAGAGGTTTTGCAGGATTATTATTGCATTTCACATCGCAGGGTGTTGCAATATTTCTTTAATGCAAGGCGATCACTGCATTTAACATTGCAGCAGCCTGAAAAGCCATCCTAATGCGATGCATTTGTTGCATTTAACATTTGAGAGGTTTTGCAAAATTATTGCAATTAATTTAATGCATATAACATCCATTGGGGGTCGCTAGATGACTTTAATGCAAGGCCATCACTGCATTTAACATTGCAGTAGCCTGCAAAGTTATCCTAATACGATGCATTAGTCACGTTTAACATTTGAGAGGTTTTGCAGGATTATTATTGCATTTCACATCGCAGGGTGTTGCAATATTTCTTTAATGCAAGGCGATCACTGCATTTAACATTGCAGCAGCCTGAAAAGTCATCCTAATGCGATACCGGGGGTAGTAAATACAATAATAATACTATAGTAATAATAATTTATATTATTAATAATAAGAATAAATCAAAGATTGATTGATCGATCGGTGGGTGGGTGGGTGGATGTCAGGAATTTGAGAGATTTTGCATGATTATTACAATGATTTTAATGCGTTTAATACCCCAGAACAGCTGCAATTTTGCTTTAATGCAAGGCCTGCGCTGCATTTAACATTGCAGGAGCCTAATTGCATTTAACATTTGAGAGGATTTGCAAAATTATTGCAATTAATTTTATTGCATTTAACATCCCAGGGGTTGCAATATTGCTTTAATGCAACGTCAGCGCTGCATTTAACAATGCAGCAGCCTGCAAAGTTATCCTAATACGATGCATTAGTCGCATTTAACATTTGAGAGGTTTTGCAGGATTATTATTGCATTTCACATCGCAGGGTGTTGCAATATTTCTTTAATGCAAGGCGATCACTGCATTTAACATTGCAGCAGCCTGAAAAGTCATCCTAATGCGATGCATTTGTTGCATTTAAAATTTGAGAGGTTTTGCAAAATTATTGCAATTAATTTAATGCATTTAACACCCACTGTGGGTCGCTAGATGACTTTAATGCAAGGCCATCACTGCATTTAACATTGCAGCAGCCTGCAAAGTTATCCTAATATGATGCATTAGTCCCGTTTAACATTTGAGAGGTTTTGCAGGATTATTATTGCATTTCACATCGCAGGTTGTTGCAATATTTCTTTAATGCAAGGCGATCACTGCATTTAACATTGCAGCAGCCTGAAAAGTCATCCTAATGCGATGCATTTGTTGCATTTAACATTTGAGAGGTTTTGCAAAATTATTGCAATTAATTTAATGCATATAACATCCATTGGTGTCGCTAGATGACTTTAATGCAAGGCCATCACTGCATTTAACATTGCAGTAGCCTGCAAAGTTATCCTAATACGATGCATTAGTCACGTTTAACATTTGAGAGGTTTTGCAGGATTATTATTGCATTTCACATCGCAGCGTGTTGCAATATTTCTTTAATGCAAGGCGATCACTGCATTTAACATTGCAGCAGCATGAAAAGTCATCCTAATGCGATGCCGGGGGTAGTAAATACAATAATAATACTATAGTAATAATAATTTATATTATTAATAATAAGAATAAATCAAAGATTGATTGATTGATCGATCGGTGGGTGGGTGAATGGATGTCAGGAATTTGAGAGATTTTGCATGATTATTACAATGATTTTAATGCGTTTAATACCCCAGAACAGCTGCAATTTTGCTTTAATGCAAGGCCTGCGCTGCATTTAACATTGCAGGAGCCTAATTGCATTTAACATTTGAGAGGATTTGCAAAATTATTGCAATTAATTTTATTGCATTTAACATCCCAGGGGGTTGCAATATTGCTTTAATGCAACGCCAGCGCTGCATTTAACAATGCAGCAGCCTGCAAAGTTATCCTAATACGATGCATTAGTCGCATTTAATATTTGAGAGGTTTTGCAGGATTATTATTGCATTTCACATCGCAGGGTGTTGCAATATTTCTTTAATGCAAGGCGATCACTGCATTTAACATTGCAGCAGCCTGAAAAGTCATCCTAATGCGATGCATTTGTTGCATTTAACATTTGAGAGGTTTTGCAAAATTATTGCAATTAATTTAATGCATATAACATCCATTGGGGGTCGCTAGATGACTTTAATGCAAGGCCATCACTGCATTTAACATTGCAATAGCCTGCAAAGTTATCCTAATACGATGCATTAGTCACGTTTAACATTTGAGAGGTTTTGCAGGATTATTATTGCATTTCACATCGCAGGGTGTTGCAATATTTCTTTAATGCAAGGCGATCACTGCATTTAACATTGCAGCAGCCTGAAAAGTCATCCTAATGCGATGCCGGGGGTAGTAAATACAATAATAATACTATAGTAATAATAATTTATATTATTAATAATAAGAATAAATCAAAGATTGATTGATTGATCGATCGGTGGGTGGGTGGATGGATGTCAGGAATTTGAGAGATTTTGCATGATTATTACAATGATTTTAATGCGTTTAATACCCCAGAACAGCTGCAATTTTGCTTTAATGCAAGGCCTGCGCTGCATTTAACATTGCAGGAGCCTAATTGCATTTAACATTTGAGAGGATTTGCAAGATTATTGCAATTAATTTTATTGCATTTAACATCCCAGGGGTTGCAATATTGCTTTCATGCAACGCCAGAGCTGCATTTAACAATGCAGCAGCCTGCAAAGTTATCCTAATACGATGCATTAGTCGCATTTAACATTTGAGAGGTTTTGCAGGATTATTATTGCATTTCACATTGCAGGGTGTTGCAATATTTCTTTAATGCAAGGCGATCACTGCATTTAACATTGCAGCAGCCTGAAAAGTCATCCTAATGCGATGCATTTGTTGCATTTAACATTTGAGAGGTTTTGCAAAATTATTGCAATTAATTTAATGCATTTAACACCCACTGTGGGTCGCTAGATGACTTTAATGCAAGGCCATCACTGCATTTAACATTCCAGCAGCCTGCAAAGTTATCCTAATACGATGCATTAGTCCCGTTTAACATTTGAGAGGTTTTGCAGGATTATTATTGCATTTCACATCGCAGGTTGTTGCAATATTTCTTTAATGCAAGGCGATCACTGCATTTAACATTGCAGCAGCCTGAAAAGTCATCCTAATGCGATGCATTTGTTGCATTTAACATTTGAGAGGTTTTGCAAAATTATTGCAATTAATTTAATGCATATAACATCCATTGGGGGTCGCTAGATGACTTTAATGCAAGGCCATCACTGCATTTAACATTGCAGTAGCCTGCAAAGTTATCCTAATACGATGCATTAGTCACGTTTAACATTTGAGAGGTTTTGCAGGATTATTATTGCATTTCACATCGCAGGGTGTTGCAATATTTCTTTAATGCAAGGCGATCACTGCATTTAACATTGCAGCAGCCTGAAAAGTCATCCTAATGCGATGCCGGGGGTAGTAAATACAATAATAATACTATAGTAATAATAATTTATATTATTAATAATAAGAATAAATCAAAGATTGATTGATTGATCGATCGGTGGGTGGGTGGATGGATGTCAGGAATTTGAGAGATTTTGCATGATTATTACAATGATTTTAATGCGTTTAATACCCCAGAACAGCTGCAATTTTGCTTTAATGCAAGGCCTGCGCTGCATTTAACATTGCAGGAGCCTAATTGCATTTAACATTTGAGAGGATTTGCAAAATTATTGCAATTAATTTTATTGCATTTAACATCCCAGGGGTTGCAATATTGCTTTAATGCAACGCCAGAGCTGCATTTAACAATGCAGCAGCCTGCAAAGTTATCCTAATACGATGCATTAGTCGCATTTAACATTTGAGAGGTTTTGCAGGATTATTATTGCATTTCACATTGCAGGGTGTTGCAATATTTCTTTAATGCAAGGCGATCACTGCATTTAACATTGCAGCAGCCTGAAAAGTCATCCTAATGCGATGCATTTGTTGCATTTAACATTTGAGAGGTTTTGCAAAATTATTGCAATTAATTTAATGCATTTAACACCCACTGTGGGTCGCTAGATGACTTTAATGCAAGGCCATCACTGCATTTAACATTGCAGCAGCCTGCAAAGTTATCCTAATATGATGCATTAGTCCCGTTTAACATTTGAGAGGTTTTGCAGGATTATTATTGCATTTCACATCGCAGGTTGTTGCAATATTTCTTTAATGCAAGGCGATCACTGCATTTAACATTGCAGCAGCCTGAAAAGTCATCCTAATGCGATGCATTTGTTGCATTTAACATTTGAGAGGTTTTGCAAAATTATTGCAATTAATTTAATGCATATAACATCCATTGGGGGTCGCTAGATGACTTTAATGCAAGGCCATCACTGCATTTAACATTGCAGTAGCCTGCAAAGTTATCCTAATACGATGCATTAGTCACGTTTAACATTTGAGAGGTTTTGCAGGATTATTATTGCATTTCACATCGCAGGGTGTTGCAATATTTCTTTAATGCAAGGCGATCACTGCATTTAACATTGCAGCAGCCTGAAAAGTCATCCTAATGCGATGCCGGGGGTAGTAAATACAATAATAATACTATAGTAATAATAATTTATATTATTAATAATAAGAATAAATCAAAGATTGATTGATTGATCGATCGGTGGGTGGGTGAATGGATGTCAGGAATTTGAGAGATTTTGCATGATTATTACAATGATTTTAATGCATTTAATACCCCAGAACAGCTGCAATTTTGCTTTAATGCAAGGCCTGCGCTGCATTTAACATTGCAGGAGCCTAATTGCATTTAACATTTGAGAGGATTTGCAAAATTATTGCAATTAATTTTATTGCATTTAACATCCCAGGGGGTTGCAATATTGCTTTAATGCAACGCCAGCGCTGCATTTAACAATGCAGCAGCCTGCAAAGTTATCCTAATACGATGCATTAGTCGCATTTAATATTTGAGAGGTTTTGCAGGATTATTATTGCATTTCACATCGCAGGGTGTTGCAATATTTCTTTAATGCAAGGCGATCACTGCATTTAACATTGCAGCAGCCTGAAAAGTCATCCTAATGCGATGCATTTGTTGCATTTAACATTTGAGAGGTTTTGCAAAATTATTGCAATTAATTTAATGCATTTAACACCCACTGTGGGTCGCTAGATGACTTTAATGCAAGGCCATCACTGCATTTAACATTCCAGCAGCCTGCAAAGTTATCCTAATACGATGCATTCGTCCCGTTTAACATTTGAGAGGTTTTGCAGGATTATTATTGCATTTCACATCTCAGGTTGTTGCAATATTTCTTTAATGCAAGGCGATCACTGCATTTAACATTGCAGCAGCCTGAAAAGTCATCCTAATGCGATGCATTTGTTGCATTTAACATTTGAGAGGTTTTGCAAAATTATTGCAATTAATTTAATGCATATAACATCCATTGGGGGTCGCTAGATGACTTTAATGCAAGGCCATCACTGCATTTAACATTGCAGTAGCCTGCAAAGTTATCCTAATACGATGCATTAGTCACGTTTAACATTTGAGAGGTTTTGCAGGATTATTATTGCATTTCACATCACAGGGTGTTGCAATATTTCTTTAATGCAAGGCGATCACTGCATTTAACATTGCAGCAGCCTGAAAAGTCATCCTAATGCGATGCCGGGGGTAGTAAATACAATAATAATACGATAGTAATAATAATTTATATTAATAATAATAAGAATAAATCAAAGATTGATTGATCGATCGGTGGGTGGGTGGGTGGATGTCAGGAATTTGAGAGATTTTGCATGATTATTACAATGATTTTAATGCGTTTAATACCCCAGAACAGCTGCAATTTTGCTTTAATGCAAGGCCTGCGCTGCATTTCACATTGCAGGAGCCTAATTGCATTTAACATTTGAGAGGATTTGCAAAATTATTGCAATTAATTTTATTGCATTTAACATCCCAGGGGTTGCAATATTGCTTTAATGCAACGTCAGCGCTGCATTTAACAATGCAGCAGCCTGCAAAGTTATCCTAATACGATGCATTAGTCGCATTTAACATTTGAGAGGTTTTGCAGGATTATTATTGCATTTCACATCGCAGGGTGTTGCAATATTTCTTTAATGCAAGGCGATCACTGCATTTAACATTGCAGCAGCCTGCAAAGTTATCCTAATATGATGCATTAGTCCCGTTTAACATTTGAGAGGTTTTGCAGGATTATTATTGCATTTCACATCGCAGGTTGTTGCAATATTTCTTTAATGCAAGGCGATCACTGCATTTAACATTGCAGCAGCCTGAAAAGTCATCCTAATGCGATGCATTTGTTGCATTTAACATTTGAGAGGTTTTGCAAAATTATTGCAATTAATTTAATGCATATAACATCCATTGGGGGGTCGCTAGATGACTTTAATGCAAGGCCATCACTGCATTTAACATTGCAGTAGCCTGCAAAGTTATCCTAATACGATGCATTAGTCACGTTTAACATTTGAGAGGTTTTGCAGGATTATTATTGCATTTCTCCTCACAGGGTGTTGCAATATTTCTTTAATGCAAGGCGATCACTGCATTTAACATTGCAGCAGCCTGAAAAGTCATCCTAATGCGATGCCGGGGGTAGTAAATACAATAATAATACTATAGTAATAATAATTTATATTATTAATAATAAGAATAAATCAAAGATTGATTGATCGATCGGTGGGTGGGTGGGTGGATGTCAGGAATTTGAGAGATTTTGCATGATTATTACAATGATTTTAATGCGTTTAATACCCCAGAACAGCTGCAATTTTGCTTTAATGCAAGGCCTGCGCTGCATTTAACATTGCAGGAGCCTAATTGCATTTAACATTTGAGAGGATTTGCAAAATTATTGCAATTAATTTTATTGCATTTAACATCCCAGGGGGTTGCAATATTGCTTTAATGCAACGCCAGCGCTGCATTTAACAATGCAGCAGCCTGCAAAGTTATCCTAATACGATGCATTAGTCGCATTTAATATTTGAGAGGTTTTGCAGGATTATTATTGCATTTCACATCGCAGGGTGTTGCAATATTTCTTTAATGCAAGGCGATCACTGCATTTAACATTGCAGCAGCCTGAAAAGTCATCCTAATGCGATGCATTTGTTGCATTTAACATTTGAGAGGTTTTGCAAAATTATTGCAATTAATTTAATGCATTTAATACCCACTGTGGGTCGCTAGATGACTTTAATGCAAGGCCATCACTGCATTTAACATTGCAGCAGCCTGCAAAGTTATCCTAATATGATGCATTAGTCCCGTTTAACATTTGAGAGGTTTTGCAGGATTATTATTGCATTTCACATCGCAGGGTGTTGCAATATTTCTTTAATGCAAGGCGATCACTGCATTTAACATTGCAGCAGCCTGAAAAGTCATCCTAATGCGATGCCGGGGGTAGTAAATACAATAATAATACTATAGTAATAATAATTTATATTATTAATAATAAGAATAAATCAAAGATTGATTGATTGATCGATCGGTGGGTGGGTGAATGGATGTCAGGAATTTGAGAGATTTTGCATGATTATTACAATGATTTTAATGCGTTTAATACCCCAGAACAGCTGCAATTTTGCTTTAATGCAAGGCCTGCGCTGCATTTAACATTGCAGGAGCCTAATTGCATTTAACAATTGAGAGGATTTGCAAAATTATTGCAATTAATTTTATTGCATTTAACATCCCAGGGGTTTGCAATATTGCTTTAATGCCACGCCAGCGCTGTATTTAACAATGCAGCAGCCTGCAAAGTTATCCTAATACGATGCATTAGTCGCATTTAATATTTGAGAGGTTTTGCAGGATTATTATTGCATTTCACATCGCAGGGTGTTGCAATATTTCTTTAATGCAAGGCGATCACTGCATTTAACATTGCAGCAGCCTGAAAAGTCATCCTAATGCGATGCATTTGTTGCATTTAACATTTGAGAGGTTTTGCAAAATTATTGCAATTAATTTAATGCATTTAACACCCACTGTGGGTCGCTAGATGACTTTAATGCAAGGCCATCACTGCATTTAACATTCCAGCAGCCTGCAAAGTTATCCTAATACGATGCATTAGTCCCGTTTAACATTTGAGAGGTTTTGCAGGATTATTATTGCATTTCACATCGCAGGTTGTTGCAATATTTCTTTAATGCAAGGCGATCACTGCATTTAACATTGCAGCAGCCTGAAAAGTCATCCTAATGCGATGCATTTGTTGCATTTAACATTTGAGAGGTTTTGCAAAATTATTGCAATTAATTTAATGCATATAACATCCATTGGGGGTCGCTAGATGACTTTAATGCAAGGCCATCACTGCATTTAACATTGCAGTAGCCTGCAAAGTTATCCTAATACGATGCATTAGTCACGTTTAACATTTGAGAGGTTTTGCAGGATTATTATTGCATTTCACATCACAGGGTGTTGCAATATTTCTTTAATGCAAGGCGATCACTGCATTTAACATTGCAGCAGCCTGAAAAGTCATCCTAATGCGATGCCGGGGGTAGTAAATACAATAATAATACTATAGTAATAATAATTTATATTATTAATAATAAGAATAAATCAAAGATTGATTGATCGATCGGTGGGTGGGTGGGTGGATGTCAGGAATTTGAGAGATTTTGCATGATTATTACAATGATTTTAATGCGTTTAATACCCCAGAACAGCTGCAATTTTGCTTTAATGCAAGGCCTGTGCTGCATTTAACATTGCAGGAGCCTAATTGCATTTAACATTTGAGAGGATTTGCAAAATTATTGCAATTAATTTTATTGCATTTAACATCCCAGGGGTTGCAATATTGCTTTAATGCAACGTCAGCGCTGCATTTAACAATGCAGCAGCCTGCAAAGTTATCCTAATACGATGCATTAGTCGCATTTAACATTTGAGAGGTTTTGCAGGATTATTATTGCATTTCACATCGCAGGGTGTTGCAATATTTCTTTAATGCAAGGCGATCACTGCATTTAACATTGCAGCAGCCTGAAAGGTCATCCTAATGCGATGCATTTGTTGCATTTAACATTTGAGAGGTTTTGCAAAATTATTGCAATTAATTTAATGCATATAACATCCATTGGGGGTCGCTAGATGACTTTAATGCAAGGCCATCACTGCATTTAACATTGCAATAGCCTGCAAAGTTATCCTAATACGATGCATTAGTCACGTTTAACATTTGAGAGGTTTTGCAGGATTATTATTGCATTTCACATCGCAGGGTGTTGCAATATTTCTTTAATGCAAGGCGATCACTGCATTTAACATTGCAGCAGCCTGAAAAGTCATCCTAATGCGATGCATTTGTTGCATTTAACATTTGAGAGGTTTTGCAAAATTATTGCAATTAATTTAATGCATATAACATCCATTGGGGGTCGCTAGATGACTTTAATGCAAGGCCATCACTGCATTTAACATTGCAGTAGCCTGCAAAGTTATCCTAATACGATGCATTAGTCACGTTTAACATTTGAGAGGTTTTGCAGGATTATTATTGCATTTCACATCGCAGCGTGTTGCAATATTTCTTTAATGCAAGGCGATCACTGCATTTAACATTGCAGCAGCATGAAAAGTCATCCTAATGCGATGCCGGGGGTAGTAAATACAATAATAATACTATAGTAATAATAATTTATATTATTAATAATAAGAATAAATCAAAGATTGATTGATCGATCGGTGGGTGGGTGGGTGGATGTCAGGAATTTGAGAGATTTTGCATGATTATTACAATGATTTTAATGCGTTTAATACCCCAGAACAGCTGCAATTTTGCTTTAATGCAAGGCCTGCGCTGCATTTAACATTGCAGGAGCCTAATTGCATTTAACATTTGAGAGGATTTGCAAAATTATTGCAATTAATTTTATTGCATTTAACATCCCAGGGGGTTGCAATATTGCTTTAATGCAACGCCAGCGCTGCATTTAACAATGCAGCAGCCTGCAAAGTTATCCTAATACGATGCATTAGTCGCATTTAATATTTGAGAGGTTTTGCAGGATTATTATTGCATTTCACATCGCAGGGTGTTGCAATATTTCTTTAATGCAAGGCGATCACTGCATTTAACATTGCAGCAGCCTGAAAAGTCATCCTAATGCGATGCATTTGTTGCATTTAACATTTGAGAGGTTTTGCAAAATTATTGCAATTAATTTAATGCATTTAATACCCACTGTGGGTCGCTAGATGACTTTAATGCAAGGCCATCACTGCATTTAACATTGCAGCAGCCTGCAAAGTTATCCTAATATGATGCATTAGTCCCGTTTAACATTTGAGAGGTTTTGCAGGATTATTATTGCATTTCACATCGCAGGTTGTTGCAATATTTCTTTAATGCAAGGCGATCACTGCATTTAACATTGCAGCAGCCTGAAAAGTCATCCTAATGCGATGCATTTGTTGCATTTAACATTTGAGAGGTTTTGCAAAATTATTGCAATTAATTTAATGCATATAACATCCATTGGGGGTCGCTAGATGACTTTAATGCAAGGCCATCACTGCATTTAACATTGCAGTAGCCTGCAAAGTTATCCTAATACGATGCATTAGTCACGTTTAACATTTGAGAGGTTTTGCAGGATTATTATTGCATTTCACATCGCAGGGTGTTGCAATATTTCTTTAATGCAAGGCGATCACTGCATTTAACATTGCAGCAGCCTGAAAAGTCATCCTAATGCGATGCCGGGGGTAGTAAATACAATAATAATACTATAGTAATAATAATTTATATTATTAATAATAAGAATAAATCAAAGATTGATTGATTGATCGATCGGTGGGTGGGTGAATGGATGTCAGGAATTTGAGAGATTTTGCATGATTATTACAATGATTTTAATGCGTTTAATACCCCAGAACAGCTGCAATTTTGCTTTAATGCAAGGCCTGCGCTGCATTTAACATTGCAGGAGCCTAATTGCATTTAACAATTGAGAGGATTTGCAAAATTATTGCAATTAATTTTATTGCATTTAACATCCCAGGGGGTTGCAATATTGCTTTAATGCCACGCCAGCGCTGTATTTAACAATGCAGCAGCCTGCAAAGTTATCCTAATACGATGCATTAGTCGCATTTAATATTTGAGAGGTTTTGCAGGATTATTATTGCATTTCACATCGCAGGGTGTTGCAATATTTCTTTAATGCAAGGCGATCACTGCATTTAACATTGCAGCAGCCTGAAAAGTCATCCTAATGCGATGCATTTGTTGCATTTAACATTTGAGAGGTTTTGCAAAATTATTGCAATTAATTTAATGCATTTAACACCCACTGTGGGTCGCTAGATGACTTTAATGCAAGGCCATCACTGCATTTAACATTCCAGCAGCCTGCAAAGTTATCCTAATACGATGCATTAGTCCCGTTTAACATTTGAGAGGTTTTGCAGGATTATTATTGCATTTCACATCGCAGGTTGTTGCAATATTTCTTTAATGCAAGGCGATCACTGCATTTAACATTGCAGCAGCCTGAAAAGTCATCCTAATGCGATGCATTTGTTGCATTTAACATTTGAGAGGTTTTGCAAAATTATTGCAATTAATTTAATGCATATAACATCCATTGGGGGTCGCTAGATGACTTTAATGCAAGGCCATCACTGCATTTAACATTGCAGTAGCCTGCAAAGTTATCCTAATACGATGCATTAGTCACGTTTAACATTTGAGAGGTTTTGCAGGATTATTATTGCATTTCACATCACAGGGTGTTGCAATATTTCTTTAATGCAAGGCGATCACTGCATTTAACATTGCAGCAGCCTGAAAAGTCATCCTAATGCGATGCCGGGGGTAGTAAATACAATAATAATACTATAGTAATAATAATTTATATTATTAATAATAAGAATAAATCAAAGATTGATTGATCGATCGGTGGGTGGGTGGGTGGATGTCAGGAATTTGAGAGATTTTGCATGATTATTACAATGATTTTAATGCGTTTAATACCCCAGAACAGCTGCAATTTTGCTTTAATGCAAGGCCTGTGCTGCATTTAACATTGCAGGAGCCTAATTGCATTTAACATTTGAGAGGATTTGCAAAATTATTGCAATTAATTTTATTGCATTTAACATCCCAGGGGTTGCAATATTGCTTTAATGCAACGTCAGCGCTGCATTTAACAATGCAGCAGCCTGCAAAGTTATCCTAATACGATGCATTAGTCGCATTTAACATTTGAGAGGTTTTGCAGGATTATTATTGCATTTCACATCGCAGGGTGTTGCAATATTTCTTTAATGCAAGGCGATCACTGCATTTAACATTGCAGCAGCCTGAAAAGTCATCCTAATGCGATGCATTTGTTGCATTTAACATTTGAGAGGTTTTGCAAAATTATTGCAATTAATTTAATGCATATAACATCCATTGGGGGTCGCTAGATGACTTTAATGCAAGGCCATCACTGCATTTAACATTGCAATAGCCTGCAAAGTTATCCTAATACGATGCATTATTCACGTTTAACATTTGAGAGGTTTTGCAGGATTATTATTGCATTTCACATCGCAGGGTGTTGCAATATTTCTTTAATGCAAGGCGATCACTGCATTTAACATTGCAGCAGCCTGAAAAGTCATCCTAATGCGATGCATTTGTTGCATTTAACATTTGAGAGGTTTTGCAAAATTATTGCAATTAATTTAATGCATATAACATCCATTGGGGGTCGCTAGATGACTTTAATGCAAGGCCATCACTGCATTTAACATTGCAGTAGCCTGCAAAGTTATCCTAATACGATGCATTAGTCACGTTTAACATTTGAGAGGTTTTGCAGGATTATTATTGCATTTCACATCGCAGCGTGTTGCAATATTTCTTTAATGCAAGGCGATCACTGCATTTAACATTGCAGCAGCATGAAAAGTCATCCTAATGCGATGCCGGGGGTAGTAAATACAATAATAATACTATAGTAATAATAATTTATATTATTAATAATAAGAATAAATCAAAGATTGATTGATTGATCGATCGGTGGGTGGGTGAATGGATGTCAGGAATTTGAGAGATTTTGCATGATTATTACAATGATTTTAATGCGTTTAATACCCCAGAACAGCTGCAATTTTGCTTTAATGCAAGGCCTGCGCTGCATTTAACATTGCAGGAGCCTAATTGCATTTAACATTTGAGAGGATTTGCAAAATTATTGCAATTAATTTTATTGCATTTAACATCCCAGGGGGTTGCAATATTGCTTTAATGCAACGCCAGCGCTGCATTTAACAATGCAGCAGCCTGCAAAGTTATCCTAATACGATGCATTAGTCGCATTTAATATTTGAGAGGTTTTGCAGGATTATTATTGCATTTCACATCGCAGGGTGTTGCAATATTTCTTTAATGCAAGGCGATCACTGCATTTAACATTGCAGCAGCCTGAAAAGTCATCCTAATGCGATGCCGGGGGTAGTAAATACAATAATAATACTATAGTAATAATAATTTATATTATTAATAATAAGAATAAATCAAAGATTGATTGATCGATCGGTGGGTGGGTGGGTGGATGTCAGGAATTTGAGAGATTTTGCATGATTATTACAATGATTTTAATGCGTTTAATACCCCAGAACAGCTGCAATTTTGCTTTAATGCAAGGCCTGTGCTGCATTTAACATTGCAGGAGCCTAATTGCATTTAACATTTGAGAGGATTTGCAAAATTATTGCAATTAATTTTATTGCATTTAACATCCCAGGGGTTGCAATATTGCTTTAATGCAACGTCAGCGCTGCATTTAACAATGCAGCAGCCTGCAAAGTTATCCTAATACGATGCATTAGTCGCATTTAACATTTGAGAGGTTTTGCAGGATTATTATTGCATTTCACATCGCAGGGTGTTGCAATATTTCTTTAATGCAAGGCGATCACTGCATTTAACATTGCAGCAGCCTGAAAAGTCATCCTAATGCGATGCATTTGTTGCATTTAACATTTGAGAGGTTTTGCAAAATTATTGCAATTAATTTAATGCATATAACATCCATTGGGGGTCGCTAGATGACTTTAATGCAAGGCCATCACTGCATTTAACATTGCAATAGCCTGCAAAGTTATCCTAATACGATGCATTAGTCACGTTTAACATTTGAGAGGTTTTGCAGGATTATTATTGCATTTCACATCGCAGGGTGTTGCAATATTTCTTTAATGCAAGGCGATCACTGCATTTAACATTGCAGCAGCCTGAAAAGTCATCCTAATGCGATGCATTTGTTGCATTTAACATTTGAGAGGTTTTGCAAAATTATTGCAATTAATTTAATGCATATAACATCCATTGGGGGTCGCTAGATGACTTTAATGCAAGGCCATCACTGCATTTAACATTGCAGTAGCCTGCAAAGTTATCCTAATACGATGCATTAGTCACGTTTAACATTTGAGAGGTTTTGCAGGATTATTATTGCATTTCACATCGCAGCGTGTTGCAATATTTCTTTAATGCAAGGCGATCACTGCATTTAACATTGCAGCAGCATGAAAAGTCATCCTAATGCGATGCCGGGGGTAGTAAATACAATAATAATACTATAGTAATAATAATTTATATTATTAATAATAAGAATAAATCAAAGATTGATTGATTGATCGATCGGTGGGTGGGTGAATGGATGTCAGGAATTTGAGAGATTTTGCATGATTATTACAATGATTTTAATGCGTTTAATACCCCAGAACAGCTGCAATTTTGCTTTAATGCAAGGCCTGCGCTGCATTTAACATTGCAGGAGCCTAATTGCATTTAACATTTAAGAGGATTTGCAAAATTATTGCAATTAATTTTATTGCATTTAACATCCCAGGGGGTTGCAATATTGCTTTAATGCAACGCCAGCGCTGCATTTAACAATGCAGCAGCCTGCAAAGTTATCCTAATACGATGCATTAGTCGCATTTAATATTTGAGAGGTTTTGCAGGATTATTATTGCATTTCACATCGCAGGGTGTTGCAATATTTCTTTAATGCAAGGCGATCACTGCATTTAACATTGCAGCAGCCTGAAAAGTCATCCTAATGCGATGCATTTGTTGCATTTAACATTTGAGAGGTTTTGCAAAATTATTGCAATTAATTTAATGCATATAACATCCATTGGGGGTCGCTAGATGACTTTAATGCAAGGCCATCACTGCATTTAACATTGCAATAGCCTGCAAAGTTATCCTAATACGATGCATTAGTCACGTTTAACATTTGAGAGGTTTTGCAGGATTATTATTGCATTTCACATCGCAGGGTGTTGCAATATTTCTTTAATGCAAGGCGATCACTGCATTTAACATTGCAGCAGCCTGAAAAGTCATCCTAATGCGATGCCGGGGGTATTAAATACAATAATAATACTATAGTAATAATAATTTATATTATTAATAATAAGAATAAATCAAAGATTGATTGATTGATCGATCGGTGGGTGGGTGGATGGATGTCAGGAATTTGAGAGATTTTGCATGATTATTACAATGATTTTAATGCGTTTAATACCCCAGAACAGCTGCAATTTTGCTTTAATGCAAGGCCTGCGCTGCATTTAACATTGCAGGAGCCTAATTGCATTTAACATTTGAGAGGATTTGCAAAATTATTGCAATTAATTTTATTGCATTTAACATCCCAGGGGGTTGCAATATTGCTTTAATGCAACGCCAGAGCTGCATTTAACAATGCAGCAGCCTGCAAAGTTATCCTAATACGATGCATTAGTCGCATTTAACATTTGAGAGGTTTTGCAGGATTATTATTGCATTTCACATCGCAGGGTGTTGCAATATTTCTTTAATGCAAGGCGATCACTGCATTTAACATTGCAGCAGCCTGAAAAGTCATCCTAATGCGATGCATTTGTTGCATTTAACATTTGAGAGGTTTTGCAAAATTATTGCAATTAATTTAATGCATATAACACCCACTGTGGGTCGCTAGATGACTTTAATGCAAGGCCATCACTGCCTTTAACATTGCAGCAGCCTGCAAAGTTATCCTAATACGATGCATTAGTCCCGTTTAACATTGGAGAGGTTTTGCAGGATTATTATTGCATTTCACATCGCAGGGTGTTGCAATATTTCTTTAATGCAAGGCGATCACTGCATTTAACATTGCAGCAGCCTGAAAAGTCATCCTAATGCGATGCCGGGGGTAGTAAATACAATAATAATACTATAGTAATAATAATTTATATTATTAATAATAAGAATAAATCAAAGATTGATTGATTGATTGATCGATCGGTGGGTGGGTGGGTGGATGTCAGGAGGAACCGTACACCAATAAAGATTTTTTCACAGACAGCACTTGTTTATAACGCGCGCGCACACACACGCATGACACCTGTTTATTATTTATCCCTGTTCCGTATAAGTATGTATGTATGTACGGGGTTAATCAATATCTGTTATGGGCTGAGTGTAAGACAAGTGTTTGGGCCCTTCAGGTTGGCGCGGGTGGCAGGCAGGCAGGCAGGCAGATAAAAGACGGCCATCGCAAGCTTGGTCACAACTGCTGGAGTGTCGGAGTGTCTACTAGACTGGGGTAAGTCAGTCAGCTCACACACACACACACACACACACACACACGCACACAATTAGGGTGACGTCTGTTTTTTATTGCTGGGGGGGAGAGAGAGGGGGGGAGAGATAGAGCTGGGGGAGAGAGAGAGGGGGGGAGAGAGCTGGGGGAGAGAGAGAGGGGGGGAGAGGGGGGGAGACCCAAACACAAACACAGACCCAAACACAAACCCAAACACAGACCCAAACACAAACCCAAACACAAACCCAAACACAAACCCAAACACAAACCCAAACACAAACACAAACACAGACCCAAACACAAACACAAACCCAAACACAAACCCAAACACAAACCCAAACACAGACCCAAACACAAACCCAAACACAAACCCAAACACAGACCCAAACACAGACCCAAACACAAACACAAACCCAAACACAAACACAAACACAGACCCAAACACAAACCCAAACACAGACCCAAACACATACCCAAACACAAACCCAAACACAAACACAGACCCAAACACAGACCCAAACACAAACACAAACCCAAACACAAACACAAACACAGACCCAAACACAGACCCAAACACAAACACAAACACAGACTCAAACACAAACCCAAACACAGACCCAAACACAAACCCAAACACAAACCCAAACACAAACACAAACACAGACCCAAACACAGACTCAAACACAGACCCAAACACAAACCCAAACATAGACCCAAACACAAACCCCAAAAAAACAAAAAACAATAACTTTGTTAAACAACGGAGCTAGTATTAATTTTTTTTTTACATCTCACGGAAGTCCTTAGATTTTTTGCCACCTTAGAGTGGCTAACACTAACTGCACTAATTGTAGTTGTAGTTTTAGTTGTCTCTTCTTCTTTCCTGCACTCTTTTAACCTTTTATATATTGATTTTTTTTTTAGATTTAACTTTTATTATTATGTCATTTTTCAGAATTTATATACTTTTGGGAGATATTTCCGGGAAACACTCTACGTAGTACAAAAGATCATCCACCCTTCATTCAAGAAAAATGTTGTAGTCCGGGTGCCAGACCATTTGCTTTATTATAGACTATTTATCGGTTAAGATGCAAGATTCTATTAGGAAAACAGGGGGTTAAGGTATTACATTTTGTAGTTGGAATGTCAAGGGTGTTAATGAACCAATTAAAAGAGGTAAAGTACTTTCACATTTAAAATCTATTGATGCAGACATAATGTTCCTTCAGGAAACTCATCTAAAAATGTAGCACATAATAGACTGAAAGGCAAATGGATTGATAAAGTATTTCATTCATCGTTCCCCTTTAAATCAAGATGTGTTGCTATTTTAATTCGTAAGGGTATACCATTTATACATACTTCCTCTATAGTCGACACTGAAGGTAGATATGTTATATTAGTGGGAGAACTATATTCTACAAAATTGATATTGGTGAATGTCTATGCACCAAATTTTGATAATCCGTTATTTTTAAAAAATATATTTAATACCATTCCAGAATTTGGACAATATAACTTGATAATTGGAGGAGATTTAAATTGTACATTAGATCCTTATTTGGATAGATCTTCAACTCAAAGGAAAACAAAATCCAAGTCGTGTGAATTATTAAACTCTTATATAAATAGTGCAAATATAAAAGATGTTTGGAGGATTGATAATCCTTCAGGCCGAGAGTATTCATTTTATTCACCAGTGCATAAAACTTATTCAAGAATTGACTATTTCTTGGTGGACTCCAAACTTATTCCATATACGTATAATTCAAAATATCATAATATTATTATATCCGATCATGCCCCTTTAACATTTAGGGTAAAACTCCAAGGAGTAACGGGGAAACAGACTAATTGGAGATTTAATCCGCAAATCTTAAATGAAAAAGCATGTTATGACTATCTTAAATCGCAATTTCAGGCTTTTTTTTACGCAAATGACCTTCCTGAAACACCTGCGTCCCTGTTTTGGGAAACATTTAAAGCGTTTGTGAGAGGATGTATTATTGCTTTTCAAACGTCTCAAAATAAGAAGAAGCGAGCTGAACAACATGACCTAGAAAGTCAGATAAAACAGTTAGACATAACAAATGCCATCGCTCCCTCTATTGAAATACATAATAAAATTGCAGCTCTCAAATATAAGTTAAATTATATTCTCTCAGCTCATATTTTAAGGCTTTTTCAATATACTAAACAAAAACATTTTGAATTTGGAGATAAACCACAGAAATTGCTAGCACGTCAACTCCGTAAATTAGAAGATGATTCTACAATTCATAAAATTAGATCAGAAAATGGAGATTTGCTTAAATTACCTAAGGATATTAATCAGAGATTTTTGCAATTTTATCAGTCATTATATTCATCAAAAATAACAGATAGTTCTGCGCAGATGCAAAACTTTTTGCAGGAATGTAACCTTCCTGGTTTGAATGTGAGTGATAGAAATTTACTGGGCGCAGAAATAACTATGAAAGACGTTGAAGAGACCATTAAATCGATGAAAAATGGGAAGACTCCTGGCCCTGATGGCTTAAATAATGAATTTTATAAAATTTTTAGTGATTTGATCTCTCCACGTTTGCAAACTGTATATAGTCACGCCTTTAAACAACAGAGATTACCACAAACTCTGACTGAATCAACAATAATCCTCATTCCTAAAAAAGATAAGGATTCTGAAGACCCTGGTTCGTATAGGGCGATAGCTCTTTTAAATACTGATCAGAAGATATTAGCGAAAATCTTAGCTCAGAGATTAAGTCTAGTTATAGATAAATTGATACACCCCGATCAATCAGGCTTTATAGCCAAACGATATTCATTTTTCAACTTGAGACGCTTGTTCAATATAATTTATTCAAATAGACTATTAAATGAAGATTTAGCAATCATCTCGCTAGATGCTGAAAAAGCATTTGATCAAGTAGAATGGCCCTATCTTTTCTCAGTGATGGAAAAATTTCAACTAGGTGAAAATTTTTGTTCATGGGTGAAACTTTTATATACATCCCCAACAGCTAGAATATTAACTAATCAAATGCTGTCATCTAAATTTCATTTATTTCGGGGTTGTAGACAAGGATGTCCACTATCACCGCTTCTATTTGCCCTTATTATAGAACCACTTGCTGAGAGTATTAGATCAAATTCAGATATTCATGGCTATAACACTAAACATACAACCAATAAAATTTCTTTATATGCGGATGATGTATTAATATATATTACAAAGCCAGAAATTAGCATTCCGAATTTATTAAATCTCATAACTCAATTTGGTTCATTTTCAGGGTATAGAATTAACTGGTACAAAAGTGAAATTATGCCAATAATGGAGCATAATCCGGCCATACTTCAACAATTTCCTTTTAAAATTGCCTATGAAAAGTTTAAATATCTTGGAATTTACGTGACTAGGAAATATACTTCTTTATTTAAATTAAATTTTCCTCCTTTACTCACTAAATTACACAGAAATATCCAATTTTGGAAAACACTCCCTATATCATTAGTTGGTCGTAGTAATGCTATAAAGATGATCTTTCTTCCACAGCTACTATACTTATTTCAAGCAATTCCGATCTATCTTCCAAAAAAGTTTTTTTTAAAAATTGATTCAATTGTTACTAATTTTATTTGGGACTACAAGACTCATAGAATAAATAAAAGACATCTATGTAAGTCTAAAATTAATGGAGGAATTGCTTTACCTAACTTTTTATTTTATTATTGGGCGGTTAATATTAAAAATATAACCTGCTGGTTGGATGATTCTGATCAACAACCGGATTGGTTAAAGATGGAGAAAGAGGATTGTTTACCATTCGATATTGGTGCGATCCTCTTAGCTCCAATAAATTTAAATAAAAAAACATATGGAGGTAATCCCATTATACACAGTGTTATCCGTACCTGGAAACAATTAAAGCTTACGTTAAAATTGAGTAAATTATCTGTTTTCCTTCCTATTGCGAATAATCCTTCTTTTAAACCGTCTGTCTTAGATAGAGGATTTGCTCAATGGAAAAGTTATGGAATTAAAAGGGTGGGAGATCTTTATCATAAGGGAACTTTTCTTTCTTTTCAGGATTTACAGCAGAAGTACGGATTACATGTTAATAATTATTTTAGATATTTACAATTTAGAGATTATGTAAAATCACACATGCAAGAATATAAGTTTAGAGGTCCAGAAACACTTGATGTATGCCTGAATCGACATTATAATTCAAATAAATTAATATCCTTTATTTACAATACTCTCCTTGACACTGACATTCCGTCATCAGAATCTTATAGACGAGCATGGGAGGACGAATTGAATCAATTTATAATGCAAGATATATGGGATGAAAGTTTACAACATATACATCAATGTTCATTGAATACTAGACATTCCTTAATACAATTTAAAATAATACATAGATTACATTATTCGAAGACGAAATTAAATAGGATTTTTCCTAGTATCTCTCCTATTTGTGATAAATGTCAATTTCAAGAAGCTAATTTAACTCATATTTTCGTAACTTGTATAAAAATGCAAAACTTCTGGTTGGAGATTTTTAAAATAGTTTCTAAAGTTATTAATAAAAAATTAGATATGGATCCAAAATTAATTATATTAGGATTATCAGAACATACTACAAATTTTACAGCAAGTCAGGTACATTTTCTTGATTACAGTCTAATAACTGCGAAAAAATTAATACTTAAATTTTGGAAAAAACCAATAACCCCCACAATTAAAATGTGGACTACGGAAATGACAGAGACCCTGCATTTGGAAAAAATAAGGTTTGCCTTAATCGACAAACCTGAGTTGTTTTTAAAAATATGGTCTCCATTTATTGAATTTTTAGAAAAGTAAATGGGTTTGGCACAGGACTAAAATAAAAGATTTAAATTAAAAGTTGAAACTTGAGTTAGGGGTTGGATGTACAACTGTGGTTATTGTCTCCCGGATCTACTCCTTTAATTTTTATTGTTAGATCCTTTTTTTAACCCTCTTATTCTCTCTCCCCAAGTTTATAGTTTTTTTTTTCATTTTTACTTTCTCTCTTCAAAAATTTAAAAATTGAAGCTATGTAAGAACTTTGTAACAAATGTGTTTTTTTATTTCTATTTCTACATATGCTTTTCAAAAATAAAAAATATTTTTTTTTAAAAAAGAACCAAACCCTATGGTACTGTTCATCATTTGCGATGAACTCAACCAATCTCACCTCAGGAATGCACAGGTAACTAAAATCAACATCTCTCTCTCTCCCCCAGCCCACCCCCCTCGGCAGGGCTTAAGCACTCTGGCCTACACGACCAGTAAGTATGCCTGCCGTTCCATTTGTCGCTCCTGCTGGCTTTCAGAAAGATTTAAGAACGAAGCACCAACGAAAAGAGCAACACAGCAGTGGTCTAAGGAGACCAGGGGTCTCCATTAGGTCTGCCCTCAGTCGATGAAGTGGAACTCTTATTAAGCTATTTGCAGTTTTACAGAGCGAATGCACAGTAATCGGTCCGATTGCATAATCGTTGCGGAACATTGAGTTAATATGAAAGCGAATTATCAGGAAATCAACTCAATCGAAGTCCAGGCTGCATACAAAGACTGCGGCAAACCTCAATAATGAGCAGTTAATGGACGACGAAACAAATCTCCATCATCAAACAATACAAATCTTTCATGTCAAAGGAGAATACAAATGCAGTAATCTTGAATAAAGAGACATAACTCAGCGGGTCATGCAGCATCCGTAGAAGCAGCTGACGTAAGTTGAAGATTCGAGGCCATGAGACGGAGCACAAGGCATCAATGATTAGAAAGTTGGAAAGTAAATGATTGGGCCGATCAGTAACAACATGTGAATGTTCCTGTGTAGCGTAGTGCATGGCTGGGGATCAGAGTGAAGATGTTCCGTCTGCCTGTACGGGAGGACTGGATAAAGCTCATGATGGAACAGATGGGGAGTGAGAAGAGAGGTTCCACTGAATGGAATAGACAGAGAGCAGGTGGTGAACCTGCGTCACTTGGTGTTAAATGTTATCTGGGCATGTTGGGATCTGTCCTCGTCTGGGGTAGGAATCTGCAATAAAGGCATCAGGAAGATGCACTTCCGTTTACAAGGCAACGGATCAGGAATGGAAATTCCATCCCGATGCACAGACGACCTCACAGTGAATAATAATTGCTTATGGGATCCATTTTACTCCAGAACCCCTTCCTGCATCATTTATAGGTTCAAGGTGAATGTGGAAAAGATTAGTATGAAACTGATGGGTAACTTTTTCACGCAAAGGATGGTGGATGTATGGAACAAGCTGCCAGAGGAGGTCGTTGAGGCATGAACTGTCCAAACATGTAAGAAGCAGTTAGACAAGTACATGGATCGGACAGATTTGGAGGCATATGGGCCAAACGCGGCCAGGTGGGAGTCGTGTAGCTGGAACATGTTGGCCGGTGTGGGCAAGTTGGGCCGAATGGCCTGTTTCCACTCTGTATCATTCTATGACTCTATGAGTCTATGCATGAATTGCTATCTGAATTAAGTATCTGTGCTCTCTGAAGGCAGATTTCCCGTGCATTGGGAATATTGCGGTGATCGGAATGGAACCCCGGCCACCTGCTCGGGATTCAACTGGCGGGGCACCGTTGCCGATTGATGAAAGGAGACGCACAAATAGCACAGTGTTTCCCCCGGAGCGGGAGCCGCAATAATGACAGTCTGGTGCAAAAACTCAGGAAACATAAAATCGGAAAATATGCGAGTATCTCTTCGGAATGATATCGCGCGTCCGGACGCCCTGAGACCAGCGGTCCGCGGTCTGTCGAAGGATGTGTTCGGTTTCATCAAGAAATGCACGTGACGGCTGTTTGTCAATAGAGACATTTAGGTCTCGTCCTAATCAGAATGCTTTGGATGAAAAGGGAGATTCACACTTGGTTAATGTCCTGATCTGAGGCTTTGAAGCAAGATGACCCTGAACGGAACACGAAGGACAAGTGTGATCTCCGCAAGTCAAACAGGGATAAGAGGATTCCAAATCAGGCTGGGCGCTCAATTCAAGCAAGCGGATGCCTGGCGACTGCATTGGCTCTGATGACCACCACTGTTTACGAGCCGAACAAATCATCTCTACTGTTGGATAACCCGCTTTGAACAGGGAAACACTGTTTCATCAATGCGTATTCACTCACCACCCGATGGTTCTGTCTAATATATCCCGATGGCAGAGATCATAAAGCATGGAGACATATAGCGCGCAAACAGGCCGTGCCGCCCAACATCCACGTGTCGATTAAAATGGACCATCTGATCTAATTCGGTTTGCCCATATCCCCGAAAACCTTTCCAAACCGTGTACCCGTCCAAATGTCCTTCACATTGTTTGTGCCTCAGCATGTTTCTGGGCAGGTCGTTTCACATTTCTTCAATCCTCTGAATGAAATAGTTGCCCCTCACGTTTATATTAAACTTTAACACCTCTCACCTTAAACCCATGCCCTATTGTGCTTGATTTTCCTACTCTGTTCAATAGACTGTGCATTCACTCCATTCATTCCTCTCTTACCCTTTTCGCCTGTAGAGGTCACCTCTCAGGCCCCTGTGCTCCTAGGCATAAAGTCCAAACCTGTCTAACGAAGCCATGTAGCCCAGGCCCTCGAGTGCTGGCAACATTTTCATCAATCAAGCATGATGGCATCTTTCACGAAGATCAATTCTCGGTGAGCGGTCGGTCCGAACGAACCATCTGGTCCGGTTTTGAAATCGTGCGCCCTTCAAGGTATTCGCCGCCATCTGTAAACATTGGTTTGGTGTCAGTTGCAAACATACTAACTATGGGCGCACAGGTAGAGTTGCTGCCTTACAACGCTGGCAGCTGAAGACCCGGGTTCCATTCCGACTACGGTGCTGTCTGTTCGCAATCCGTACGTTCCCCCGTGAGTTTTCTCCGAGATTGTTGGTTGCCTTCCACACTCCAAAGACCTACAGGTTTGTAGTTTAATTGGCTTGGTATGAGCCAAGTGCATGTAGGATTGAGTTAATATGCGGGGATCGCTGGTTAGGGCGGACTCGATGGGCCGAAGGGCCTGTTTCCGCGCTGTAAGTTTAGACTGTGGCAAAGGACAGTGATCAGCAGGTGATGGAAGAGGATAAAACAAATATCTTCCACCGACCCAGAAAAAAAGATTCGTATCAAAAGGGAATAAAGATATTAAACCTGGAATCTTGAATCTTGGAGGAACTCAGCTGGTCAAGCGGGTCTGTGAAAGCAACAGGTCTAATTCGACGTTTCGGCCCTATTTCCAGTGAGGTAGAGCACAAGGAGCTGAATTATTATAAAATAGGTAAAGGGTTCACTGAGATTGTCAGGAAAGAACATGGGATGTGCTGCGTAGCATAGCGTATGGCTGAGGGTCGGAATGAGATGTTCCGTCTATCTGTTCGGGAGGAAAGGATGAAGGTCCTGACGGAACAAATGGGAAGTGAGGAGAAAGATTCCACACAGAGGGAGTGGGGAACAGACTGACGACACTGGGTGTGACCATATGTCTGGATGTTGAGGTCTGCCCTAGTTAATTATGGAAAGCTGCAATAGCGGAGGATAGCGGAGTCAGGGGTTATGGGGAGAAGGCAGGAACGGGGTACTCATTGCGATTGATCAGCCATGATCACATTGAGTGGTGGTGCTGGCTGGAATGGCCGAATGGCCTACACCTGCACCTATTGTCTATTGTCTATAATATGAGAGCGAGCAGAAAAACGCACTAATGCAAATGGCATGTTGGCCTTCATAACGAGAGGATTTGAGTATAGGAGTAAAGAGGCCCTTCTGCAGTTGTGTGGGGCCCTGGTGAGACCACTACTGGAGTTTGTAACGATTGGGCTTGTCTTCACTGGAATTCAGTAGTAGCTGGCTGGCCTGATAACTAGATGGCTGGATAACCAGTGAGCTAGATTTCTAGCCAATAGGATGGACAAATAGCAACATAGTTTGCTACCTGGGTAGCTAGCTACCCGCATTGCATAACTCGAAAGCTAGATAGCTGGATGTGTAGATAGCTGAATAACTAGATTGCAAGATCGCTAGCTAGAGATATAGGCAGCTCTCTGTGTGGTGCGCTCCCTCTCTCGCGAGGCCCACAGAGGGAGATCTAGTCATATCTAGGTTTGTAGATAGCTACCTTGCAAGCTGAAATGACAGATAGATCGCTCACGCCGGCTATATATCTAGATGCCTGGATGACTAGATGGCTAAATTGCTTTCTGGCTAGACGGTTGGAAGGCTAGCTGGCTACTCGGGAAATTGGTCAGATGGGAAGCTGGCTCGCTGGGTAGATGGTGAACTGAATAAAGCCAGATGGCTGGGTGGTCAGATGGCGAGATGGCTTGATGAGTAGATGGCTAGTAGGCTTGATGGCCAGCTGGCTAGATAGCTACATAGCTTAGCAGCTAGCTAGATAGATAGACGACTACATGGTTAAATGGCTAGATAGCTAGGTAGCAATAGGACGTAGGTAGAGAGCTAGATATCCAGTTGAAGAAATAAATAGCTTGATTCATTGCTACAGAGATAATTGGATAGATAGCTTTATAATTAAATCACTATGTTAGACTGCTAGCTAGATAGCTGGACTGCTAGACTGCTTTAGACTGCGTTAGACTGCTAGCTAGATAGCTGGAAAGCTAATAGGTGGATTGCTAGCCAGCAGGATAGATAACTAGGTAGTTAGCTAAATATATAGCTAACTAGATAATAAGATAGTTCGCTTGGCAAATTCCGAGAAGACTAAATAGCTATATAGCTGGGTGGATAGCTAGATAGGGAGATAGATAGATAGACAGATAGATAGATACCTATTTAGTCTGTTAGCTATAGAGCTAGACAGCTGGACGAATTGTCAAATTGATAGGTAGCAGGCTCCCTACATAGGTGGATAGCTGTTTAGCTAGTTAGCATGACAGCTAGGAAGCTGGATATCAAGTTATATAGATTGATTACCAGCGGGAAAGAGAGCCAGATAGCGTGTTAGCTTTCTAGGTAGCCAAATACCTGCATTGCTAGATAGCTTGAACACTAGACAGATGGATGGTGTGATAGCTGGATCTCTGCATTGCAAAAATAGTTAGCTAGTTGCGTAGGCAGCTTTTTGTGGAGTGCGGTATCTCGCTCGCTCGCTCTCGGGAGGGGGGGTGAAAGGGAAAACGAGAGAGACCTATTTCGATCTAGCTAGATAGCTCATAAATCGCTATAAAACTCTCTTGCGATGTGGCTCGTGAGCTATCTACTGGTATAGCTGGCTAGATGCCTAGCTCACTAGCCATCTTGCAAAGCTCCATCAAGCTAAACCGCTATCTGGCCGCCAAAGCTGTTGGCTCACAATCTAGTTATCTAGTTATCTATCTCTCTAGCCATCAGGCAAGTTAGTGACCTAGTTATGTTGCTACCAAAAGAGTTAGCTCTTTACCTATCAATCCAGCTATCTCGATAACTGGATTGCTAGCCAGCAGTATAGATTGCCAGATAGCGTATGAGCTGTCTCGATAGCAAGATAGCGAGGTACCTAGATAGCTATCGACATGCATTGCTAGACAGCTAGAAAGAATGGGTAGCTGGATATATAGATAGTAAGATAGCTATCTCGCCAGATAGGCTGCACTTTGAGGGCACTCTCTCGCTCATCCTCAGTGGGCCTCGTGAGAGAGGGAGATCTCGTCTGAACTAGCTGGATAGATAGCTGCCTAGCAAGTGAGACAGCGAGACAGTTAGATCGCTAACTAAATGGCTATATGTTTAGATAATTAGCTAAGATGGGAAGATGGCTGGTGGCGAGATCGCTAGAAAGTTAGATGGCTATTTGGCGAGCCGGTTAGAAAGCTAGCTGGGGAGAGGTAAAAGGACAGGTGGTGGTCGAGGGGGGAGGTAAAGGGACAGGTGTTGGTCGGGGGGGTAAAGGGACAGGTGTAGGTCGAGGGGGGAGTTAAAGGGACAGGTGTAGTTCGAGGGGGGAGTCCCTTTACCTCCCCCCGCGACTCCATGCAAGGACCAAATCAGTCTTTCCACGTGAGGCAGAGGTTCACCTGCACCTCCTCCAAACTCATCAACTGTATTCGCTGTTCCAGGTGTCAACTTCTCTACATCGGCGAGACCAAGCGCAGGCTCGGCCATGGTTTCGCTGAACACCTCCGCTCAATCCATCTCACCCAAACTGATTTCCCGGTGGCTCAGCTCTTCAACTACTCCTCCCCTTCCTAATCTGCCCTTTCTGTCCTGGGCTTCCTCCATTGTCAGTCAGAATAAGGCCCAGCGTAAATTGGAGGAACAGCACCTCATATTTCGCTTTGGCAGTTTATACCCCAGCGGTATCAACATTGACTTCTCTAACTTCAGATAGTCCCTGCTTTCCCTCTCAATCCCCTCCCCTTCCCAGTTCTCCCACCAGTCTTCCTGTCTCCGTCTATATCTTATCTTTGTCCGGTCCCGTCCGCAGACATCAGTCTGAAGAAGTGTCTCGACCCCCGAAACGTCACCCATTCCTCCCCTCCTGAGATGCTGCCTGACCCGCTGAGTTACTCCAGCATTTTGTCTACCTTAGCTAGATAGCTAGTTGGGTAGATATATACAACTATATTGATAGCTACAGATCGAGATGGCTAGATAGCCACATAGTTAGATAGCTAGACAGCTAGATAGCTAGAGATATAGCGTGGCACATAGCAATTAGCTGGATAAAGAGATAGCTAGACTGCGTCGGGAATCGCATTTCTGCACACATTTTCTCATGGCATTTGTAAAAGTTTGACGTCGTCGTTCGTGTCAATTGTCGAATCCTTGAATAGCGATCAGTGTTAGAGCTCTAGGGGCGAGCGGAATCAAGGGATTTGTGGAGAATACAGGCAAAGGTTACTGATTGTGCATGATCAGCCATGATCACAGTGTATGGCGGTGCTGGCTCGAAGGGCCAAAGGGCATCCTCCTGCAACCATTTTCTGTTTTCTATGTCTATAGACTCCGTCCAATCCCTGAGTTAGTAATGAGTTCATAAGTTCATACGCCATTTGAGTAAGTCACTAGGCTCACCGAGTCTGATCCGCCATTCGATCATGGCTGCCCTATCTTTCCCACTCAAACCCAACCCCAACTTTGACACTCTTACTAATCACGGACCTGCCAATCCTCAATTTTAAAAACCTGTTAATTCCCCAATTACGGCATCCAGAGTCGCCTGTTACAGCATTCCGCAGATTCACCACCGTTTGACTAGCCTCAGAATAAAAGGACGTACATTTCAAATGAGATGACGAGGGATTTATATCGTAAGAAGGTAGTAAATCTTTGGAATTCTGCCACAGACAGCTGTAGAAACCGTGATTGGGTATTTTTAAATCGGAGCTGGACATGGTCGTGATTCGTAAGAGTGTCGACAATTACGGGAAGACGGTAGGAGAATGGAGTTGAGTGGGAACGAGAGGTGAGCCATGATAGAATGCCGGTGTGGACTCGATGGGCCTTGGTGCCCTAATTCTGCTGCTATGACTTTTGTACTTAGTGTTATATTTTAACAGTGCACTGCAGCATCCTCACACAGCGCACCTCGGTGCATGTACAGTGGCAATATCCTGTCACATCGCTCTCCCCTGGATGAACATCAGCAACACACTGCAACATCCACACACAGCGCACCCCAGTGGGTGTACAGTGGCAATGTACTGTCACATCGCCCTCCCGTGGATGAACATCAGCAGCACACTGCAACATCCACATACAGCGCACCCCAGTGGGTGTACAGTGGCAATGTACTGTCACATCGCTCTCCCCGGATGAACATCAGCAGCACACGGCAACATCCACACACAGCGCACTTCAGTGCATGTACAGTAGCAATATACTGTCATGGCGCCCTCCCCTGGATGAACATCAGCAGCACACGGCAACATCCACACACAGCGCACCTCAGTGCATGTACAGTAGCAATATACTGTCACAGCGTCCTCCTGTGTATGCACACTACAACATTGAGATACAGCAGCCCTCAATGTATGTACAACAGTGCATCGGAGCATCAGCATTGCTGAAGTTGGATCTTAAGGTTCCAGTGCGTAACTCACAGATCGTGGCAGCATGTTCAGAGTTATAAATGAGCCATGTGGAACGCTTGCTATATTTGACGGAGGCTTTGAATACGAGTCAGATGTCAACATTCAATTTAGAGAACTTTGCTTCGGTCGCTTTTGCAGTATTGTGTGCAGTTATGTTCGCTCTAGTACAGGAAGGATATGGGCGCTTCGGAAATTGTGCTCAAGACGTTTACAAGAACATCGTCTGGAGCATAAGAACAGCCAGACGTTGGACGGATTAATCTGGAACACCGGAGATCGGCCATTAACCAGATAGATCGATATCAAATTGTAAGAGGCAAAGATATGGTAAACTCCGAGTGCAAGCCGAGTGCCGATAAACGCTCACCATAGGTTAAACTATTGCTGGTATCATTCTTGTAATCATCCTCTGAACCCACTCCAGAGCCAGCACACCTCTCCTCTGATATGGTGCCCAGAATTGCTCACAATATTCCAAATGCGGCCTTCCGAGCGCCTTGTATAGCCTCAACATTACATCCGTGTTTCTGTATACAAGTCCCCTTGAAATAAATGCAAGCGTAGAGTTTGCTTCCATTAGACAATAGACAATAGACAATAGGTGCAGGAGTAGGCCATTCGGCCCTTCGAGCCATCACCACCCTTCCATTTGATCATGGCTAATCATTCTCACCGATTCAACTTGCAGATTAAAATTTTGGCAATCCTTAACCAGCACTCCCAAGTCCCTTTGCACTTCCGATTTATGGATTTCCCCCCACTTAGACAATAGTCTACGCCATTATTTCCACTACCAAAATGCAGTACTCCGCACTTTGCTATACTATATTCCATCTGCCACTTATCTGCCCATTGCACCAACATGTCCAAGTCCTTCTGCGGAGTCCATGCTTTCTCTAAACTACCTACCTTCCACCTCTTTTCGTAACATCCGCAAACTCGGCCACAAAGCCTTCAATCCCCTCGTCCAAATCAGAATATAAAACGTGGAGTAGCGGACAAACAACGATCCTTGAAGTTCTCCACTAGTTACTCTTCGCCAACTAGAAAAAAATCCCCCTTTATTGCCACTCTTTGTCTTCTGCCATCCAGCCAACCAGTTATCCATGCTGGTATCTGCCCTTTGACACCGTGGGCTCTCAACTTCCTAAGCAGCCATCTTGTGACACCTCGTCAAAGGTTTTCTGAAAATCAAAGTAAACAACATCTACTGTCTCTCCTTTGGCTGTATTGCTATTTACGTCCGAAATAATTCCAGCAAATTTATCAAACACGACCTTCTCTTCACAAAGCCATGACAACATATGCCTATTTCATCGTGCATGTATATGTACTCTGTCACATCATCCTGTATAACGGGTCCTAAAATCTTCCCACCCACTCCACTGGTGTTGGAGGCAGATACAATAGTGATATTTAAGACAAGTTCAGATTTTCAGGTAATGAAGGGATATGCATTGTGAGCAGGAAGGTATGGTTGGTCGTCTCCTGTTCGGCACAGCTATTATTAGCCGAAAGTCCTGCCGTGCCTTGTACTTCGTGTAGGAAAGAAATGCAGATGCTGGTTTAAATCGAAGGTAGACACAAAATGCTGTTGTAACTCAACGAGACCGGCAGCATCGTTGAGTTGCGGGTCGAGACCCTACTTTAGACTGATGTCGGCGAGGTCGGCGGGAAAGAGATTGAATTTTGGTGGAGACAGTGAGACTGGTGGGAGAGCTGGGAAGGAGGAGGGATGGAGAGAGAGGGGAAAGCAAGGGCTAATTGAAGTTAGAGAAGTCAATGTTCATACTGCTGGTATGTTAGCTGCCCAAGCGAAGTATGAGGTGCTGTTCCTCCAATTTGCGCTGGGCCTCACTCTGACAATGGAGGATGCCCAGAAAGTTCAAATTGGGGATGGGGGAGCGGGGGTGAGTTAATGTGCTGAGCAACCGGGAGATCAGGTAGAACTGTGTGGGACTGTTCAGCGAAACGATCCCCGAGGTTTCGCTTAGTCTCGCCGATGTCACTCCATCAGTACTATCCCACTGTATACCGTTACACCAGTATTACCCCACAGTGCGTCACTCCATCAGTACTATTCAACAGTACACCATTACACCAGTACTACCCTACAGTGCGTCACTCCATCAGTGCTACCGCACAGTGTCACTCCATCAATCCCATCCCACATTATGTCACAACAACTGTACTACCGCACAGTGTG
Source organism: Rhinoraja longicauda (assembly GCF_053455715.1). NCBI lineage: Eukaryota > Metazoa > Chordata > Chondrichthyes > Rajiformes > Arhynchobatidae > Rhinoraja > Rhinoraja longicauda. The sequence goes on along the minus strand of NW_027601676.1, from coordinate 7,221 downwards.
TCACCCCATCAGAACTACCCCAGAATGTGCCATTACTTCAACACTACCCTACGTTAGGTTACTCCATCAATACTTCACAGTCTGTCACTCCATCAGTACTACATGTTACTCCATTAGAAGTATCAAAGAGCGTGTCACTCTCATCAATACAACCCCACAGTATGTCATTCCATCATTTCTTCCTTGACGGTGTTTCACTCTGTCAGTACCACCTTAAGTATGTAATTTCATCAGTTGTGCCCACAGTTTTTCACCCCTTCAATAATACCATCGAATGTGTCACTATATCAGTACTACCCTAAAATATATCAGTCCTTCACTACTACCCACAGGATGCTAATCCATAAGTATCATCCCACAGCGTGTCACTCCATCAGTACTACCACATCGTCGGTTACTCCATCATTACTGCATCACAACGTGTCATTCATTCGGTACTATCCCATATAATGCCCTTGCATCAGTACTAGCAAATGGATAGTTATTCCAACAGTACTATCCCACAGTGCGTCATTCCATCAGTTCTCCCCCAATGTGTCACTCCATCAGAACTACACTTTGAGTCCTTCCATCAGTACTATAATGTATCATTACATCAGTACCGCCCAATTTAGTTTCACACTATTAATACTATCCGACAGTGTGCCACGACATCAGTACTACCATATCGCTTGTTCCTCCATCAGTACAACCGCACACTGTGTCGCTCTATCAATAATACACCAAACTGTGTCACTCTATCAGTACTATCCAACGGTGTGTCACTCCATCAGTACTACACAATGAGTCCTTCCATCAGTACTACCCCACAGTGTTTCAATCCACCAGTATTACTCTGGTATATGTCTATCCAACAGTACTACACCGCAGGGTATCACACAATCAGTACTCTCCCACAGTATGCTATTGCGTCAGTACTGCCACATAGTGTGCCATTCCATCAGTACTACCACAAAATGTGTCACTCCACCAGCACTGCCCACAGTGTGCCACTGCATCAGTAATAAAATATAGTTTGTTACTCTATCTGTACTACCCTACACTGTGCCACTCCATCAGTGCTTGCCCATTGAGCATCGCACCATCAGGAATATAACTCGGGTTATCATTGCATCAGTACTACGCCAGCGTGCAACACTCCATCAGAACAATTACTCCATCAGTACTACCACGCAGCGTGTCACTCCATCAGTACTACCCACAGTGTCAACCATCAGTACTTCCTTGCAGTGTCACTCCATCATTATTCCCCACAGTATGTCACACCATCAGCCCTATCTCACTGTGTCACTCCATTAGTAATTCCCCACAGTTTCACTCTATTAGTATTTCTCCACCATGTCTCACGCCATTAGCACTACCAGATGTTTATCATTCAATCAGGACTATCCCAGTGGGTCACTCCATAAGTGATGCCACAAATTGTGTCATTCCATCAGTATTACCAAACAGTGTGTCACAGCATTAGTACAACACCACAGATTGTCATCACCATAGTACTACCGCTCAGTGTGTCACTCCGTCGGTGAAACCACACAGTGTCTCACTGCATCAATACAACTCCATATTGTTACACTACATCGGTACTGCCCCACATCATGTCGCTCCAGTGCAACCCTAGAACGTGTCATTCCATCAGTACTCTCCGCAGTTTTGTCTTCCATCAATACTCCCCAAAGTGTTTCACACCATCAGGACTACCTCAAATCTGCCATTCCATCCGCATTACCCCACGGTGTTCTAACCCATCGTTGCGACTCCATAGTGTGTAATTCCATCACTATTTCACCACAGTTTTTGATCGCAACAGTACTACCGCACAGCGTGTCAGTCCATCAGTATTACTGCGTCACTCCAACAGAATGTGCTATTACATCCGTGCTACCCCACAGTGTGTCATTCCATCAATACACCCCACAGTACGTCATTACACCAGTACTACTCCACAGTGTTACACTCCATCAGTACAACACTGGAGCATGTCACTCCATCAGTACTACCATACAATATGTTATTCCATCAGTACTACACCACAGTGATGCACTCACACGCACACGCACAAACAGACACACACACACACACAAATATAGGCACTCTTACATACTCTACCGCTCTCTCACACGCAGACCCGCATGCAAACGTGCACATTTTGGGATTGAGTGTATCCTTGGATGTTCGCGGCGAGCAGCGCAGCGCAGCGTGGCCGGGAGTGTTCCCGGTGAGCGGGGCCAAGCCCTTCAGTCGGCTCGGCTCGCCCACCGAGGATGGCGATGGGAACCGCGCCTCGTGAGCGAGGTGGGAGCCGCGAGGAACCGCAGAGAGCGAGGTGGACCGTCGGAGAGCGAGGAAGGCCGCCGAGAACGAAGGGGTGACCCGCCGTGCGGCGGCAGGGAGCGTTTGTAACTTTGTCGGCGTCAAAATGGGGCGACACTTTTGTACTGCCTAGGTGAGGTCTGCGACATGATGTTACCGGGTTGTCTGCAAAACTAAGCATTTCACTCTACCTGGGTACGTGAAAATAAAGTATCATTGAATCATTGAAATTCCTGCAACCGCATACACTAACGCATACACACACACACACACACCGACTCATTTGCACAATCTCACACATTCACACTCGCACACACGTGCTAACACACTCTTGCACGGACTCGCACACTCGCACTGTCACACACAATCAATATCCAATGCGAGTCAGGCTGCACCTCTGGAGAAATCTAGTTGAGTATGTCAGTTCAGTGCAGTTTATTGTCACGTGTACCGAGGTACCGTGAAAAGATTTTGTTGCGTGCCACCCAGTCAGTGGAAACAAAATACATTATTACAGTCGAGCCATTTACAGATTATAGATAGATACATGATAACGGGATAACGTTGAGTGCAAAGTAAAGCCTGCAAAATCCGATCGAGGATAGTCCGAGGGTCAACAAAGAGGTAGATAGTAGTTCAGCACTGCTTTATGGTTGTGGTGGGATGATTCCGTTGCCTGATAACAGCTGGGAAGACGCTGACCCTGAAACTGGAGGTGTGCATTTTCACACTTCTATACATTTTGCCTGATGGGACAGAGGAGAAGCAGGAGTGGCAAGGGTGCAACTCGTCCTTGATTATGCTGCTGGCCTTGCCGAGGCGGCGTGGTTTATAAATTGAGTCAATATAACGGAGGTTGGTTTGTGTGATGGTCTGGACAATTCACTGCAATTTCTTGCGTTCTTATATGGAGCTGTTCCTAAACCAAGCTGTGATGCATCTTGATAAAATACTTTCTATGGTGCATCTGTAGATGTTGGTGAGAGTTGTAGAGGGCACGCCGAACTGGCTAACCCTGCTAAGGAGATGGATGGGTGAAGTTTCGGTTCGGGACCTTTCTTCAGACTGATTGTGTTGGGACGGGGGAACAGCAGGACAAAGCGAGTTGAACGATAAGCGGGTGAATACCGTTTTCATTGTCAGGTGCGAGGTAACGGTTGAGCAGGATGGAATTATAGAGAAAGAGGAAGTAATATCGGTTGAAGTTGTGGTGGAGGGGATGTATTGGTGCGAGTCCGGATGAAGCACGAGGAAGGGCGAGCGGGAAGTGGGAATTTGCACTTAGTTACCTAACATTGGATAATTCAAAGTTCATACCATTAGGAATTCTCTGCCTCAGAGGGCAGTGGAAGCCAATTCTCTGAATGCACTCAGGAGAGAGCTAGATAGAGCTCTTAAGGATAGCGGAGTCAGGGGGTATGGGGAGAAGGCATGAACGGGGTAGTGATTGAGAATGATCAGCCATGACCACATTGAATGGCGGTGCGTACAGGCTCGAAGGGCCGAATGGCCTCCTCCTGCACCTATTGTCTATAGTCTATTGTTGCAAGGCACCAAGGGCGGAATATGAAGTGGCGTTCTTTCAGTTTGCATGTGTCTTCAGTGTGGAAATAGAGGAAGCAAAGGTCAGAAAGGTCAGTGTGGGAAGGCGAGTCACAACGGGAAGATCCGGGAGGCCTTGACGGAACGACGGTAAGTGTTCGGCTGAACGGTCGCCGAGTCTCCACTTGACGACGCCGATGCAAAGGAGACCATATCTGGAACACCGCATGCAATAGAAGGGATTAGATGAGGTGCATGTGAACATCAGCCTCACCTGGAAGGGCTATTGAAGTGTGAGGGAACGGGGTAGTGAGACATTCCATGGTGGCTAGCCGTTTTAACCGCACTTCGCAAGAAAGGCCTTGGAGAGAGAGGTGAGGGCGTGCAGGAGGAGTGTTGGGGAAAAGAGAGAGACAGATAGGGAGTACAGTGATGAAGGAAGAGATAGCGGAGAAGACGAAAGAAGAAATGGAGGGAAAGTTAAGTAACAAAGGGAGAGTGGGAACATGAAAAGAGAGCGGAGTTCAGATCGCGTGGGTTGGCAAAACGGAGCGATGGAAGGGTCAGATAGATAGAAATAAACGGAGGGATAAATGCAATGGGAGTGAGAAGGAGGGGGTGGGTTAGGAGAGAGAGGTTGACAGAGAGATGGCGGAGCAGAGAGGAAGATTAGAGATGGTAGGAGAGAGTGATAGTTCAGAGAGAGCGACAGCAGTAAGGATGGAGGGAGAGAGAAAGGGAGGAGTGAGATGTGCCGCATCATTCGCTGTTTTATTTGGGTTTCGGACAATTCTGAAGCCACAATGTTTCTGTTCTCTGAGTGTCGTGAGTCTTTGGGTCGTTCCTGCTCAGAGGTGGCGAAGGCAGAGAATGTTATTGTCCCGGCGCAAAATCAGACCCACTGCAGGCAAGCAAGGAGTGAATGGTTACCAGCCTCGCCGGGAGTGTGGGGGTGAGGTTGCAGTCAGTTAAGCCGCGATCATATTGAGTGGTCAAGCGGAGTGGAGGGGCCACTTTAGTGCGAGGTGGTCTGTTAATCTAATTCCTCAACCTGTGGACAAATGTCGCCCAGTCCACCTTCAAACTGGGCACCAGAAGCCCTGAGATGGTCGCTGGAATTTGGGATTGCCTTAGTGAGCGAAGCGGATTGAAGGAAATCAGACAAACAAAATGAGGCGGAGAGTTGGACCTGATGGAGTTTGAAACAATATTCCCTTTGCTGGAACAATGCCGCTCCCAATTTCCATCCCTCAGTATCGCCACCATTCCCAGTCTTCGGAGTTTCTCAATCAATTCCCTGAATAAATCACGACCTGTCTCAGCAGGGATTTCACTTGGCTGATGTCATCTGTTTGCGAATCATTGCAAAATCTCTATTTTCAAAAATCTGTTGAAACTTCGCTGTCCCGGTGGAGACGGAAAATGGTATAAAATCTCCGGGAATGTTCTGCCCCGGCATTTCATTCCGAGAGATTACCGGTAGCTAACGGGGACACGTCGCTGGGCAGAGAAAATGGCACAACATATTTGGGAATATTACGCCGTGGAGAAAGTCTTGTACGTGATCATTGCTGCCGTTGGAGTCCCTGGTAACTGAGCAGAACAATTTAAATTTTATAGCTACGTGTGTTATGTGTACTGAGCTGATTCTAATTCTGTTATAATATTCCCAACTGATGATCGTTGTACAACAATATGTGAAGTAAATCAATCCTCTCAGAGAAATATCATTGAATTAACGCTATGGTTTTTCTCATTTTCAGAAACTAACCCTCTCTTTCTCCCACTGCCGGGACCCACTAGAATGTTGTTCTTGCCTTCAGTGGGACCTTGCCCAGAGTTGTCCCAGTGCTCGGGACAAGCAGCTCTCCGGGACGGTGTGACTGGGAGGGGCTTACATTGTGAAGTTCACTGTGTCTGAGTTATTGATCAGAGTGAACACCCGCTCCTGTGGACACGTCTCACTGTGGAGTCTGTCACAGTCGGATTCCACCGCCTGTTGGTCAATAATTGGATCGATCTCCTGAACCTGTGGCCGCGGATCTACCGGCGTGTGTTGTTACCGAACTGAACTCACTGTGGAATGAATCCATTAACGGAGCCGCTCTGCTGCCGGGTCCTAAGTTGTCCCTGCCTTCCCTCTGGAACCCTCCTCGTCCCCATCAGATGCCGAGTTCCCAGAGCCCTGGTTAAACGCGGCCGGTCACGGTTAAGTCTGTGAAACCGACCCCATCAGAGACTGTGAGCGGGGTTAACTGTAGACAGGACCATTCCGCCTATTGTAGCGGGCGGCTGCTCGTTCCCTCCCCACCCTTTACCCCGCCCGTCGCCTTATCTCCTCTCCCCTGAAGCAGGCAGGTCGGGCACAGTCGGAGCCGGGTCTGACATTGTTAAACCTGCAGCCGCGCACCGACTCCAACACTCCTGATCTCCAGCTGAAAGTGGAGCCGGTGTTCAGCCCCGGAGACCGTGTTCAGTAATGCCCAGTGTCCGTCCCCTTCTCTTTCCGCAGTGAATTTAGTGGCGATTGTGATCCTGTCCCGGGGAAAGTGCGGCCTCTCCACCTGTACCACTCGCTACCTGGTGGCCATGGCAGCGGCCGATCTACTGGCCCTGATCACCGAGGTCATTTTGTATCAGATCCGATACCATTACTTTTATTGGAGTTTCCTGTCCATCACCCCTGTGTGCAGTGTTAACACTGTACTGCAGACTGCAGCTACAGACTGTTCTGTCTGGTTCACCGTCACTTTCACCTTTGATCGCTTTGTCGCCATTTGTTGCCAGAAGCTGAAAACAAAATATTGCACCGGGAAAACTGCGGCTGCGGTTCTCGCAACAGCCGGCGTTCTGCTGTGTCTGAAAAACGTTCCCCTCTACTTCACACAGGAACCCTGGATGATCATCGACAATGTCCCGTGGGGCTGTGACACGGTGGACAGTTATTACACTGACCCCGGGTGGGTGGCATTTGACTGGATCGACACGGTTTTAACTCCGATCCTCCCTTTCGCTGTGATCCTGCTGCTCAACGCTCTGACAGTCCGGCACATTTTAGTGGCCAGTCGGGTCCGTCAGGGGCTGAGGGGTGAGAGCAAGGGGGAGAAGCGCAGTGACCCGGAGATGGAGAGCAGGAGGAGGTCTGTGGTTTTACTCTTCACCATCTCCGGCAGCTTCATCCTCCTGTGGCTGACGTTTGTTGTATACTTCGTCTATTATCAGATCACAGGGATTGGGAATGATCTGAATGATTCTCAATATATCTTTGACAGCGTCGGGTTTTTGCTGAGGAATCTCAGCTGCTGCACCAACACATTTATTTACGCGGTGACCCAGTCCAAGTTCAGGGAGCAGGTGAAGAGCGCG
>NW_027601675.1:0-88550 GCF_053455715.1 Rhinoraja longicauda | reverse complement strand
TGGCCCACTGTCTTCATCAGCTAGTGAATAAAATGTAGAAGTTGGAAAGTTATGTTCAGGTGGACCAGACGTTGGTGAGGATGCACTTGGAGTAACGTGTATAATCTGCCGTCACCATGTTTAGGAAATATGCTACTAATTTGCAAAGAGTGCAGAAAATAATTTCAACACGTTGCCAGAAAACAAGGGTCGGAGCTAGAGGGAAATGTTGGGCTCGCCAGGACTTTATTCCATGGAGTGCAGCAGGCAGTGCAGTGACCTCAGTGAGGTGGATAGTGTCATAGGTAGCGTCATAATGGGAACACTAAGACATTTGGACAGGTACATGAGGGGAATGGTTTAGAGGGAGATGATCCATATGCCGGCAAATGGGAATAGTTCAGATGAACTAAAATGCACCATCGCTCCCCATGAAACAAGGCAACCTTTGTCTGAAATCTGCGTCAGGGACAGCACTAACATACAAACTGCTTTTAAATAGCCCTTGGATATTTTATTACCACATAACTCGAGCCTTGAAATCAGGGGAATTAAACATAAATAGATAGCCATATTTCTCAAAAATGCAGATTAAGCAGAAAACATTATAATTGCCTGTCTCATACATTGGTCATTTTTAATAACAGTCCCTGATCATTGAAGTGTTTATTTCAGTTTCTATGAGTGCCAGGTTTGCACTGCATGATGGGAGATATGCTCTCTTGAATTACATGATAAATAAGCACATAAATGAAGTCTGTGTGTGTGGCAGCTTTCTCTGTGCCGCTGTGTGGACAGCCCAGACGGATGAGTTGGTCATTTACTCTCAGGCCGACCATGCTGTCTGGTCTGTGAGTTTGAATTGGCATCTACCTGTCACCTGGTCTGAAGTAGTTCACTACAAAATAAACTGCAGATTGAACAGAGCCACAGATAGTGTTCACCGGCTGGAACTAATATTCCCCATTGGGAGAAACGCAAAGAACATTTAACCAACTCCCCCTTTCTCAGATCTGAAGCTGCATTTTAATTTTCAGCATTATGTGTTATTCTTTCAAGTGTATGCCAGAGAAAGTTAATTAGCATTTCTAACCTGTGTTAATTAAGAAGAAAATAACAGGCTAATGCATCTTCAGCTGCCGTGTTTACCAGCAGCAAAATGCAGTTAATGCTCATTAAAGTTTAGATTAATTATGGATACTGAACTTGAGTTAACCCTTTAGAGTCGAACATTTGAATTAAAAAGAAGGGTTTCTTTGACAAGATCTGGGGGAAATTGATCATTTATTTGAGCCATGACACCAACTAGATAAATGCCGAGCTAGATATTGGAAGATTGTGTTATATAGAACTAGATGGTATGTTTGTGCGAATATTGAAATCTTTCCAGATAACCAATCATTGTTACTTTTTTATATTTTATTTGGTAAGTGTACCACACCGTCTTATTCAAATGTCTTTATTTATTTATATTCGTTGCTTATTTATCTATTTATTTTTGTTGTTTTTCTTATTATATTTTATTTATGTCGATGGTGTTGTACTGTTTTGTATATATCTCTGTGAAAAAACAAAATAAAAACTGAAGAAAAATAAAAAGAAAGGATTCTTTATTTTACATCATATCAAATGTAAAACATCGGTGTCAGATTTAATGAGATCATGTCATTGCTTATCCTGACCCATCACTGACCACACTGATAATGTCACTGCTTATCCAGACCCATCACTGACCACACTAACGTCACACATAGGTATGTTCTTTGTATCATCCATTCCCAGGACATCTCACATACTGTAACAACCAGCTACCCAGTTCCATCGCACGCTGCTCAGATATATTTTCACCAGTGACAACGTTGACAACATTTGCCTCGTGCTGATTGGTACGGACACCTCTGAACTCACTGATGGTTTCACTTCCCATCTGTGTATGATTCTGAACGCATTTGAGCTACAAATGAATACCCACATACAGAAAAATCAAGACTTAACTGTTCCTCCATGTGCAGCGCTCTCCTCGGTTGTACTTCAAATATCTGCGAGGCCCTTTTGTGTAGTTCTGGTCACCATATTATAGATATGATGTCCTGTTGCCAGAGACAGTGCGGAACAAATCCACCAGGATGTAATCTGGAATGGACAGCGTTAGTTTGAAGACAGAATCAATTGGGTGGGATTGGTCTCCTTGTAGCGCAGGAGGATGAGGGGTGATCTTATAGACATGTTTTAGACCATGAAAGGAATAGATGGAGTGGATGCTCGGATTTCCCTGCCCTGAATAGGCGAATCGAGGTCCAGAGGACATACGTTTAAGTGGAAGGGAAAACCATTGAATAGGAATCTGAGGTGTAACTTTTTCACACAATGGGTGGTGGATGTATGGAACAAACTGCCAGATGAGGTATTTGAGGCAGGGACTATCCCAAGATTTATGAAATAGTTAGACAGGTTGGGTACATGAATAGGACAGGTATGGTGGGATATGGACCAAATGCAGACAGGTGGAACTAGTGTAGATGGGGCCTGATGGCTGGTGTGGGCAAGTTGGGCTGAAGGGCCTGATTCCACACCATATCACTCTATGACTCTATGAGTACAGGGCTGAACTGCCTCCTCTGGCACCTCATTCCACACACCCACCACCCTTTGTGTGAAAAATTACCCCTCGGGTTCCGATTAAATTTTCCCGCTCATCTTAAACCTGGGCCCCCTGGTTCCTGCTTTCCCCTCTCTGTACGTCTGCCAGATCTATTCCTCTCATTATTTTGTTCAGCTGTAGAAGATCATCCCTCATCCTCCTGTGCACCAAGGGATAAAGTACTAGTCTGCTGAACCTGTCCCTCTAGATCAGGCCCACGGGTCCGCGCTACATCCTCGTACATCTCCTCTATCACCTTTCCAGATTGACACCATCTTTTCTGTATCATGGTGCACACAACTGATCACAATACTCCAAATGCAGACTCACCAACGTCTTATACAACGGCAACATAACCTCCGAATATCTATACACAATGCTCTGACCGAAGACGGCCAATGTTACAAAAGCCTTTTTGCCCACACTATCAACCTGTGACGCTACATTCAACACATTATGTCCATGTCGTCCTAGATCCCTCTGCTCTACAGTTAATTCACCTTTCTGCCTCGGTTGCAGTTCATCGGTACTGACACTTCTAAACTCACTGATGGTTTCACTTCCCATGTGCGTCTGATTGTGAATACACTTGTACTACAGCTGAACATCCAAACAAAGAATAATCAAGACTTAACTGCTCCTCCAAGTGCAGCGCTCTCCTCAGTTGTACTTCAAATATCTGCAAGGCCCTTTTGTGTAGTTCTGGTCACCATATTATACAAATGATGTCCTGTTGCCAGAGGCAGTGCGGAACAAATTCACCAGGATGTTATCTGGAATGGACAGCGTTAGTTTGAGGACAGATTTGATCGGGTGGGATTGATCTCATTGGAGCAAGAATGCAGAGGGACGACCTTACTGAGGCTTGTAAAATTATGTCAACTACAGCAGGGTTGAATACGTGGTCACACTTATTTCCCAGGCTGCGAGAATCTAAACCCAGGGAACTTACGTTTAATCGAAAGGGGAGAGATTTAAGGGAATTCTGACTTCAAAGATGGAGCAATCTTTTCATTTGAGGCGGTGGGGACAGATACCATCACAGCAAATAAACAGAATTTGGACAGCCGTTGGTTCGGATAGGAATGGAGGGATATGGGACAAATACAGGTGAATGAGATTACCGTAGATATGCATCTCGGTCTGCATGGACGAGTCGGGCCGAAGGGCCTGTTTCCCTGTTGTTTCCATGACTGGAATCAGCAGTTCTGTAATTTCTAATGTGCTCTGTCATCGGCCTCCCCAGTTGTAGCCACATAGCAGACACATCACTGACTGCACAACAGTGGCGATACTGTATTGGGTGGTGGTGTCACCAACAACGGAGGCACATTGTTCATCACCCTCACAAGTGTCCAACAGGTGTTTCACTCTCCTCAAACTAAACTCTAGCCTGGACATCCGAGGAATTAAACGTAAATAGGTGTCGAAAGTTCTCACACCTGCAGTTTAAACAACAAAATGATATAACTGCGTGTCATATACGTTGGTCATTTTAATATGTCTCTGATCATTGAAGTGTTTCTTTCAGTTTCTCTGTGTCAGTTATACACAGCAGGAAGCGAGAAACGCTCTCTTGAATTAGTTCATATATAGGCACAGAAATACAGACTGAGTGCGTGTGAGAGCTCTCTTAAATTCACTGGAATTTAGGATGAGAGGGGATCTTGTCGAAACATGTAGAATTCTGAAGAAGGGTCTCCACCCATTCCTTCTCCCAAGAGATGCTGCCTGTCCCGCTGAGTTACTCCAGCTTTTTGTGTCTATCTTCTATTTAAACCAGCATCTGCAGTTCCTTCTTACACATATACATATCTTAAGGGATTGGACAGGCTAGATACAGGAAAAATATTCCCGATGTTGTGGGAGTCCAGAAAAGGGATCACAGTTTACGAATAAGGGGTAGCTCAATTATTACTGAGATGAGGAAAAACTGAACTGTCGTCGGCCTCGCCAGTTGAGATGAATTGTGAATCTGTGGAAATCTCTGCCACAGAAGGCAGTGGAGGTCAATTCACAGGAGGTTTTCATGGGAGAGTCAGATATAGCTCTTAGGGCTAACGGAATAAAGTTGCACGGGGAGAAATCAGGAACGGGGTACTGATTTAGGATGGTCGGCCATGATCATGTTGAATGGCGGTGCGGGCTCAAAAGGACAAATGGCCTACTCCTGCAAGTATTTTCTTTGTTTCTATGTTTCGAAACCACTGTGGACAGCATAGACGGGTGAGTTGGTCATTAACGCTCAGAACGACTTTGCTGTCATGTCTGTGGGTTTGAATTAGCATCAACCTGTCAACTGGTCTGAAGTAGTTCAATAAAAAAATAAACTGCAGATTGAACAGAACCTCGCCTTGTGTTCACCGGCTGGAACTAATAGTCCCCACTGGATGAATGGCATAGCACAATTACTCACCATCGCTGACCACACTGATCAGGTCACTGCTTATCCTGACCCATCACTGACCACGCTAATAATGACACTGCTTATCCAGACCCATCACTGACCACGTTGACAATGTCACTGCTTACCCAGGCCCATCACTGGCCACACTGATAATGTCACTGCTTATCCAGACACATCACTGACGAAATCTCGTCCAAAAAAAAAGTTTTTTGGATGACAAATAAAGATATCCTGAATCCTGAATCCTGAATTAACGTCACGCACAGGTATGTTCTTTGTATCATCCAATCCAAGAACATCTCACATACTGTAACAACCAGCTACCCAGTTCCATCGCACGCTGCTCAGATATATTTTCACCATTGACACCTTTGACAGCATTTGCCTCGTGCTGATTGGCACGGACACCTCTGAACTCGCTGATGGTTTCACTTCCCATCTGCGTCTGATTCTGAACACACTTGCACTACAAATGAACACCAAAGTACAGAAAAATCAAGACTTAACTGTTCCTCCAAGTGCAGCGCTCTCCTCAGTCGTACTTCAAATATCTGCGAGGCCATTTTGTGTAGTTCTGGTCACCATATTATAGAAACAATGTCGTGTTGCCAGAGACAGTGTGGAACAGATTCACCAGAATGTTATCTGGAATGGACAGCGTTAGTTTGATGACAGAATCAATTGGGTGGGATTGGTCTCCTTGGAGCGCAGGAGGATGAGGGGTGATCTTATAGACATGCTTTAGATCATGAAAGGAATAGATCGGGTAGATGCTCAGCTTCTCCTGCCCTGATTAGGAGAATCGAGGTCTAGAGGACATACGTTTAAGGTGAAGGGGAAATGATTGAATAGGAATCTGAGGGGTAACATTTTCACACAGTGGGTGTTGAATGAATGGAGCAAACTGCCAGAGGAGGTATTTGAGGCAGGGACTATCCCAACATTCATGAAACAGTTAGACAGGTGCATGAATAGGACAGGTTTGGTGGGAAATGGACCAAATGCAGACAGGTGGGACTAGTGTAGATGTGGCATTTTGGCTGGAGTGGGCAAGTTGGGCCGAAGGGCCTGTTTCCACACCATATCACTCTATGACTCTATGGGTACAGGTTTGAACTACCTCCTCTGGCAGCTTGTTCCACACACCCACCATGCTTTATGTGAAAAATTACCCCTCAGATTCCACAGATTCACAATTCATCTCAACTGGGGAACTTATACGGAACAGGGATAAAGAATAAACAGGTGTCGTGCGTGTGTGTGCGCGCGCGTTATAAACAAGTGCTGTCTGTGAAAACATCTTTATTGGTGTACGGTTCCTCCTGACATCCACCCACCCACCCACCCACCGATCGATCAATCAATCAATCTTTGATTTATTCTTATTATTAATAATATAAATTATTATTACTATAGTATTATTATTGTATTTACTACCCCCGGCATCGCATTAGGATGACTTTTCAGGCTGCTGCAATGTTAAATGCAGTGATCGCCTTGCATTAAAGAAATATTGCAACACCCTGCGATGTGAAATGCAATAATAATCCTGCAAAACCTCTCAAATGTTAAATGCGACTAATGCATCGTATTAGGATAACTTTGCAGGCTGCTGCATTGTTAAATGCAGCGCTGGCCTTGCATTAAAGCAATATTGCAACCCCCTGGGATGTTAAATGCAATAAAATTAATTGCAATCATTTTGCAAAACCTCTCAAATGTTAAATGCAATTAATGCAACGCATTAGAACAACTTTGCAGGCTCCTGCAATGTTAAATGCAGCGCAGGCCTTGCATTAAAGCAAAATTGCAGCTGTTCTGGGGTATTAAACGCATTAAAATCATTGTAATAATCATGCAAAATCTCTCAAATGTTCAATCCAACTAATGCATCGTACCATTAAAATCTTTATTGGTGTACGGTTCTTCCTGACATCCATCCACCCACCCACCGATCGATCAATCAATCAATCAATCTTTGATTAATTCTTATTATTATTAATAATATAAATTATTATTACTATAGTATTATTATTGTATTTACTACCCCCGGCACGTAGCGGAACCTCCAGGGCAGGGAGGAGACTATCGGGCATGTGGAAGTGCTTCTGGGAAGTGTGTCTGATGTTTGTGGGTCTGTGTGTGTCTGTGTGTGTGTGGGTGTGTGTGTGGGTGTGTGTGTGTGTGTGTGTGTGTGTGTGGGTGTGTGTGTGGGTGTGTGTGTGTGTGTGGGTCTGTGTTTGGGTCTGTGTGTGTGTCTGTGTTTGGGTCTGTGTTTGGGTTTGTGTTTGCGTTTGTGTTTGTGTCTGTGTTTGGGTTTGTGTTTGGGTCTGTGTTTGTGTTTGTGTTTGGGTCTCCCCCCCCTCTCCCTCTCCCCCAGCTCTCTCCCCCCCTCTCTCTCTCCCCCAGCTCTATCTCTCCCCCCCTCTCTCTCTCTCCCCCAGCAATAAAAAACAGATGTCACCCTAATTGTGTGCGTGTGTGTGTGTGTGTGTGTGTGCGTGTGTGTGTGTGTGTGTGTGAGCTGACTGACTTACCCCAGTCTAGTAGACACTCCGACACTCCAGCAGTTGTGACCAAGCTTGCGATGGCCATCTTTTATCTGCCTGCCTGCCTGCCTGCCACCCGCGCCAACCTGAAGGGCCCAAACACTTGTCTTACACTCAGCCCATAACAGATATTGATTAATCCCGTACATACATACATACTTATACGGAACAGGGATAAAGAATAAACAGGTGTCGTGCGTGTGTGTGCGCGCGCGTTATAAACAAGCGCTGTCTGTGAAAAAATCTTTATTGGTGTACGGTTCCTCCTGACATCCACCCACCCACCCACCGATCGATCAATCAATCAATCTTTGATTTATTCTTATTATTAATAATATAAATTATTATTACTATAGTATTATTATTGTATTTACTACCCCCGGCATCGCATTAGGATGACTTTTCAGGCTGCTGCAATGTTAAATGCAGTGATCGCCTTGCATTAAAGAAATATTGCAACACCCTGCGATGTGAAATGCAATAATAATCCTGCAAAACCTCTCAAATGTTAAATGCGAGTAATGCATCGTATTAGGATAACTTTGCAGGCTGCTGCAATGTTAAATGCAGTGATGGCCTTGCATTAAAGTCATCTAGCGACCCCCAGTGGGTGTTAAATGCAATAAAATTAATTGCAATCATTTTGCAAAACCTCTCAAATGTTAAATGCAACAAATGCATCGCATTAGGATGACTTTTCAGGCTGCTGCAATGTTAAATGCAGTGATCGCCTTGCATTAAAGAAATATTGCAACACCCTGCGATGTGAAATGCAATAATAATCCTGCAAAACCTCTCAAATGTTAAATGCGACTAATGCATCGTATTAGGATAACTTTGCAGGCTGCTGCATTGTTAAATGCAGCGCTGGCCTTGCATTAAAGCAATATTGCAACCCCCTGGGATGTTAAATGCAATAAAATTAATTGCAATCATTTTGCAAAACCTCTCAAATGTTAAATGCAATTAATGCAACGCATTAGAACAACTTTGCAGGCTCCTGCAATGTTAAATGCAGCGCAGGCCTTGCATTAAAGCAAAATTGCAGCTGTTCTGGGGTATTAAACGCAGTAAAATCATTGTAATAATCATGCAAAATCTCTCAAATGTTCAATCCAACTAATGCATCGTACCATTAAAATCTTTATTGGTGTACGGTTCTTCCTGACATCCATCCACCCACCCACCGATCGATCAATCAATCAATCAATCTTTGATTAATTCTTATTATTATTAATAATATAAATTATTATTACTATAGTATTATTATTGTATTTACTACCCCCGGCACGTAGCGGAACCTCCAGGGCAGGGAGGAGACTATCCGGCATGTGGAAGTGCTTCTGGGAAGTGTGTCTGATGTGTGTGGGTCTGTGTGTGTCTGTGTGTGTGTGGGTGTGTGTGTGGGTGTGTGTGTGTGTGGGTGTGTGTGTGGGTGTGTGGGTGTGTGTGGGTGTGTGTGTGGGTCTGTGTTTGGGTCTGTGTGTGTGTCTGTGTTTGGGTCTGTGTTTGGGTTTGTGTTTGGGTTTGTGTTTGGGTCTGTGTTTGGGTTTGTGTTTGGGTCTGTGTTTGTGTTTGTGTTTGGGTCTCCCCCCCTCTCCCTCTCCCCCAGCTCTCTCCCCCCCTCTCTCTCTCCCCCAGCTCTATCTCTCCCCCCCTCTCTCTCTCTCCCCCAGCAATAAAAAACAGATGTCACCCTAATTGTGTGCGTGTGTGTGTGTGTGTGTGCGTGTGTGTGTGTGTGTGTGTGAGCTGACTGACTTACCCCAGTCTAGTAGACACTCCGACACTCCAGCAGTTGTGACCAAGCTTGCGATGGCTATCTTTTATCTGCCTGCCTGCCTGCCTGCCACCCGCGCCAACCTGAAGGGCCCAAACACTTGTCTTACACTCAGCCCATAACAGATATTGATTAACCCCGTACATACATACATACTTATACGGAACAGGGATAAAGAATAAACAGGTGTCGTGCGTGTGTGTGCGCGCGCGTTATAAACAAGTGCTGTCTGTGAAAAAATCTTTATTGGTGTACGGTTCCTCCTGACATCCACCCACCCACCCACCCACCGATCGATCAATCAATCAATCTTTGATTTATTCTTATTATTAATAATATAAATTATTATTACTATAGTATTATTATTCTATTTACTACCCCCGGCATCGCATTAGGATGACTTTTCAGGCTGCTGCAATGTTAAATGCAGTGATCGCCTTGCATTAAAGAAATATTGCAACACCCTGCGATGTGAAATGCAATAATAATCCTGCAAAACCTCTCAAATGTTAAATGCGAGTAATGCATCGTATTAGGATAACTTTGCAGGCTGCTGCAATGTTAAATGCAGTGATGGCCTTGCATTAAAGTCATCTAGCGACCCCCAGTGGGTGTTAAATGCAATAAAATTCATTGCAATCATTTTGCAAAACCTCTCAAATGTTAAATGCAACAAATGCATCGCATTAGGATGACTTTTCAGGCTGCTGCAATGTTAAATGCAGTGATCGCCTTGCATTAAAGAAATATTGCAACACCCTGCGTTGTGAAATGCAATAATAATCCTGCAAAACCTCTCAAATGTTAAATGCGACTAATGCATCGTATTAGGATAACTTTGCAGGCTGCTGCATTGTTAAATGCAGCGCTGGCCTTGCATTAAAGCAATATTGCAACCCCCTGGGATGTTAAATGCAATAAAATTAATTGCAAACATTTTGCAAAACCTCTCAAATGTTAAATGCAATTAATGCAACGCATTAGAACAACTTTGCAGGCTCCTGCAATGTTAAATGCAGCGCAGGCCTTGCATTAAAGCAAAATTGCAGCTGTTCTGGGGTATTAAACGCATTAAAATCATTGTAATAATCATGCAAAATCTCTCAAATGTTCAATCCAACTAATGCATCGTACCATTAAAATCTTTATTGGTGTACGGTTCTTCCTGACATCCATCCACCCACCCACCGATCAATCAATCAATCAATCAATCAATCAATCAATCAATCAATCAATCAATCAATCAATCAATCAATCAATCAATCAATCAATCAATCAATCAATCAATCAATCAATCAATCAATCAATCAATCAATCAATCAATCAATCAATCAATCAATCAATCAATCAATCAATCAATCAATCAATCAATCAATCAATCAATCAATCAATCAATCAATCAATCAATCAATCAATCAATCAATCAATCAATCAATCAATCAATCAATCAATCAATCAATCAATCAATCAATCAATCAATCAATCAATCAATCAATCAATCAATCAATCAATCAATCAATCAATCAATCAATCAATCAATCAATCAATCAATCAATCAATCAATCAATCAATCAATCAATCAATCAATCAATCAATCAATCAATCAATCAATCAATCAATCAATCAATCAATCAATCTTTGATTAATTCTTATTATTATTAATAATATAAATTATTATTACTATAGTATTATTATTGTATTTACTACCCCCGGCACGTAGCGGAACCTCCAGGGCAGGGAGGAGACTATCCGGCATGTGGAAGTGCTTCTGGGAAGTGTGTCTGATGTGTGTGGGTCTGTGTGTGTCTGTGTGTGTGTGGGTGTGTGTGTGGGTGTGTGTGTGTGTGGGTGTGTGTGTGGGTGTGTGGGTGTGTGTGGGTGTGTGTGTGGGTCTGTGTTTGGGTCTGTGTGTGTGTCTGTGTTTGGGTCTGTGTTTGGGTTTGTGTTTGGGTTTGTGTTTGGGTCTGTGTTTGGGTTTGTGTTTGGGTCTGTGTTTGTGTTTGTGTTTGGGTCTCCCCCCCTCTCCCTCTCCCCCAGCTCTCTCCCCCCCTCTCTCTCTCCCCCAGCTCTATCTCTCCCCCCTCTCTCTCTCTCCCCCAGCAATAAAAAACAGATGTCACCCTAATTGTGTGCGTGTGTGTGTGTGTGTGTGCGTGTGTGTGTGTGTGTGTGTGAGCTGACTGACTTACCCCAGTCTAGTAGACACTCCGACACTCCAGCAGTTGTGACCAAGCTTGCGATGGCCATCTTTTATCTGCCTGCCTGCCTGCCTGCCACCCGCGCCAACCTGAAGGGCCCAAACACTTGTCTTACACTCAGCCCATAACAGATATTGATTAACCCCGTACATACATACATACTTATACGGAACAGGGATAAAGAATAAACAGGTGTCGTGCGTGTGTGTGCGCGCGCGTTATAAACAAGTGCTGTCTGTGAAAAAATCTTTATTGGTGTACGGTTCCTCCTGACATCCACCCACCCACCCACCGATCGATCAATCAATCAATCAATCTTTGATTAATTCTTATTATTAATAATATAAATTATTATTACTATAGTATTATTATTGTATTTACTACCCCCGGCATCGCATTAGGATGACTTTTCAGGCTGCTGCAATGTAAAATGCAGTGATCGCCTTGCATTAAAGAAATATTGCAACACCCTGCGATTTGAAATGCAATAATAATCCTGCAAAACCTCTCAAATGTTAAACGTGACTAATGCATCGTATTAGGATAACTTTGCAGGCTACTGCAATGTAAAATGCAGTGATGGCCTTGCATTAAAGTCACCTAGAGACCCCCCATGGATGTTATATGCATTAAATTAATTGTAATAATCCTGCAAAACCTCTCAAATGTTAAATGCGACTAATGCATCGTATTAGGATAACTTTGCAGGCTGCTGCATTGTTAAATGCAGCGCTGGCCTTGCATTAAAGCAATATTGCAACCCCCTGGGATGTTAAATGCAATAAAATTAATTGCAATCATTTTGCAAAACCTCTCAAATGTTAAATGCAATTAATGCAACGCATTAGAACAACTTTGCAGGCTCCTGCAATGTTAAATGCAGCGCAGGCCTTGCATTAAAGCAAAATTGCAGCTGTTCTGGGGTATTAAACGCAGTAAAATCATTGTAATAATCATGCAAAATCTCTCAAATGTTCAATCCAATTAATGCATCGTACCATTAAAATCTTTATTGGTGTACGGTTCTTCCTGACATCCATCCACCCACCCACCGATCGATCAATCAATCAATCAATCTTTGATTAATTCTTATTATTATTAATAATATAAATTATTATTACTATAGTATTATTATTGTATTTACTACCCCCGGCACGTAGCGGAACCTCCAGGGCAGGGAGGAGACTATCCGGCATGTGGAAGTGCTTCTGGGAAGTGTGTCTGATGTGTGTGGGTCTGTGTGTGTCTGTGTGTGTGTGGGTGTGTGTGTGGGTGTGTGTGTGTGTGGGTGTGTGTGTGGGTGTGTGGGTGTGTGTGGGTGTGTGTGTGGGTCTGTGTTTGGGTCTGTGTGTGTGTCTGTGTTTGGGTCTGAGTTTGGGTTTGTGTTTGGGTTTGTGTTTGGGTCTGTGTTTGGGTTTGTGTTTGGGTCTGTGTTTGTGTTTGTGTTTGGGTCTCCCCCCCTCTCCCTCTCCCCCAGCTCTCTCCCCCCCTCTCTCTCTCCCCCAGCTCTATCTCTCCCCCCCTCTCTCTCTCTCCCCCAGCAATAAAAAACAGATGTCACCCTAATTGTGTGCGTGTGTGTGTGTGTGTGTGCGTGTGTGTGTGTGTGTGTGTGTGAGCTGACTGACTTACCCCAGTCTAGTAGACACTCCGACACTCCAGCAGTTGTGACCAAGCTTGCGATGGCTATCTTTTATCTGCCTGCCTGCCTGCCTGCCACCCGCGCCAACCTGAAGGGCCCAAACACTTGTCTTACACTCAGCCCATAACAGATATTGATTAACCCCGTACATACATACATACTTATACGGAACAGGGATAAAGAATAAACAGGTGTCGTGCGTGTGTGTGCGCGCGCGTTATAAACAAGTGCTGTCTGTGAAAAAATCTTTATTGGTGTACGGTTCCTCCTGACATCCACCCACCCACCCACCCACCGATCGATCAATCAATCAATCTTTGATTTATTCTTATTATTAATAATATAAATTATTATTACTATAGTATTATTATTCTATTTACTACCCCCGGCATCGCATTAGGATGACTTTTCAGGCTGCTGCAATGTTAAATGCAGTGATCGCCTTGCATTAAAGAAATATTGCAACACCCTGCGATGTGAAATGCAATAATAATCCTGCAAAACCTCTCAAATGTTAAATGCGAGTAATGCATCGTATTAGGATAACTTTGCAGGCTGCTGCAATGTTAAATGCAGTGATGGCCTTGCATTAAAGTCATCTAGCGACCCCCAGTGGGTGTTAAATGCAATAAAATTCATTGCAATCATTTTGCAAAACCTCTCAAATGTTAAATGCAACAAATGCATCGCATTAGGATGACTTTTCAGGCTGCTGCAATGTTAAATGCAGTGATCGCCTTGCATTAAAGAAATATTGCAACACCCTGCGTTGTGAAATGCAATAATAATCCTGCAAAACCTCTCAAATGTTAAATGCGACTAATGCATCGTATTAGGATAACTTTGCAGGCTGCTGCATTGTTAAATGCAGCGCTGGCCTTGCATTAAAGCAATATTGCAACCCCCTGGGATGTTAAATGCAATAAAATTAATTGCAAACATTTTGCAAAACCTCTCAAATGTTAAATGCAATTAATGCAACGCATTAGAACAACTTTGCAGGCTCCTGCAATGTTAAATGCAGCGCAGGCCTTGCATTAAAGCAAAATTGCAGCTGTTCTGGGGTATTAATCGCATTAAAATCATTGTAATAATCATGCAAAATCTCTCAAATGTTCAATCCAACTAATGCATCGTACCATTAAAATCTTTATTGGTGTACGGTTCTTCCTGACATCCATCCACCCACCCACCGATCAATCAATCAATCAATCAATCAATCAATCAATCAATCAATCAATCAATCAATCAATCAATCAATCAATCAATCAATCAATCAATCAATCAATCAATCAATCAATCAATCAATCAATCAATCAATCAATCAATCAATCAATCAATCAATCAATCAATCAATCAATCAATCAATCAATCAATCAATCAATCAATCAATCAATCAATCAATCAATCAATCAATCAATCAATCAATCAATCAATCAATCAATCAATCAATCAATCAATCAATCAATCAATCTTTGATTAATTCTTATTATTATTAATAATATAAATTATTATTACTATAGTATTATTATTGTATTTACTACCCCCGGCACGTAGCGGAACCTCCAGGGCAGGGAGGAGACTATCCGGCATGTGGAAGTGCTTCTGGGAAGTGTGTCTGATGTGTGTGGGTCTGTGTGTGTCTGTGTGTGTGTGGGTGTGTGTGTGGGTGTGTGTGTGTGTGGGTGTGTGTGTGGGTGTGTGGGTGTGTGTGGGTGTGTGTGTGGGTCTGTGTTTGGGTCTGTGTGTGTGTCTGTGTTTGGGTCTGTGTTTGGGTTTGTGTTTGGGTTTGTGTTTGGGTCTGTGTTTGGGTTTGTGTTTGGGTCTGTGTTTGTGTTTGTGTTTGGGTCTCCCCCCCTCTCCCTCTCCCCCAGCTCTCTCCCCCCCTCTCTCTCTCCCCCAGCTCTATCTCTCCCCCCCTCTCTCTCTCTCCCCCAGCAATAAAAAACAGATGTCACCCTAATTGTGTGCGTGTGTGTGTGTGTGTGTGCGTGTGTGTGTGTGTGTGTGTGAGCTGACTGACTTACCCCAGTCTAGTAGACACTCCGACACTCCAGCAGTTGTGACCAAGCTTGCGATGGCCATCTTTTATCTGCCTGCCTGCCTGCCTGCCACCCGCGCCAACCTGAAGGGCCCAAACACTTGTCTTACACTCAGCCCATAACAGATATTGATTAACCCCGTACATACATACATACTTATACGGAACAGGGATAAAGAATAAACAGGTGTCGTGCGTGTGTGTGCGCGCGCGTTATAAACAAGTGCTGTCTGTGAAAAAATCTTTATTGGTGTACGGTTCCTCCTGACATCCACCCACCCACCCACCGATCGATCAATCAATCAATCAATCTTTGATTAATTCTTATTATTAATAATATAAATTATTATTACTATAGTATTATTATTGTATTTACTACCCCCGGCATCGCATTAGGATGACTTTTCAGGCTGCTGCAATGTTAAATGCAGTGATCGCCTTGCATTAAAGAAATATTGCAACACCCTGCGATTTGAAATGCAATAATAATCCTGCAAAACCTCTCAAATGTTAAACGTGACTAATGCATCGTATTAGGATAACTTTGCAGGCTACTGCAATGTAAAATGCAGTGATGGCCTTGCATTAAAGTCACCTAGAGACCCCCCATGGATGTTATATGCATTAAATTAATTGTAATAATCCTGCAAAACCTCTCAAATGTTAAATGCAACAAATGCATCGTATTAGGATGACTTTGCAGGCTGCTGCATTGTTAAATGCAGCGCTGGCGTTGCATTAAAGCAATATTGCAACCCCCTGGGATGTTAAATGCAATAAAATTAATTGCAATAATTTTGCAAAACCTCTCAAATGTTAAATGCAATTAATGCAACGCATTAGAACAACTTTGCAGGCTCCTGCAATGTTAAATGCAGCGCAGGCCTTGCATTAAAGCAAAATTGCAGCTGTTCTGGGGTATTAAACGCATTAAAATCATTGTAATAATCATGCAAAATCTCTCAAATGTTCAATGCAACTAATGCATGGTACCATTAAAATCTTTATTGGTGTACGGTTCCCCCTGACATCCATCCACCCACCTACCGATCGATCAATCAATCTTTGATTAATTCTTATTATTATTAATAATATAAATTATTATTACTATAGTATTATTATTGTATTTACTACCCCCGGCATCGCATTAGGATGACTTTTCAGGCTGCTGCAATGTTAAATGCAGTGATCGCCTTGCATTAAAGAAATATTGCAACACCCTGCGATGTGAAATGCAATAATAATCCTGCAAAACCTCTCAAATGTTAAACGTGACTAATGCATCGTATTAGGATAACTTTGCAGGCTACTGCAATGTTAAATGCAGTGATGGCCTTGCATTAAAGTCATCTAGCGACCCCCCATGGATGTTATATGCATTAAATTAATTGCAATAATTTTGCAAAACCTCTCAAATGTTAAATGCAACAAATGCATCGCATTAGGATGACTTTTCTTGCTGCTGCAATTTTAAATGCTTTGATCGCCTTGCATTAAAGAAATATTGCAACACCCTGCAATGTGAAATGCAATAATAATCCTGCAAAACCTCTCAAATGTTAAACGTGACTAATGCATCGTATTAGGATAACTTTGCAGGCTACTGCAATGTTAAATGCAGTGAAGGCCTTGCATTAAACTCATCTAGCGACCCCCCATGGATGTTATATGCATTAAATTAATTGCAATAATTTTGCAAAACCTCTCAAATGTTAAATGCAACAAATGCATCGCATTAGGATGACTTTTCTGGCTGCTGCAATGTTAAATGCAGTGATCGCCTTGCATTAAAGAAATATTGCAACACCCTGCGATGTGAAATGCAATAATAATCCTGCAAAACCTCTCAAATGTTAAATGCGACTAAAGCATCGTATTAGGATAACTTTGCAGGTTGCTGCATTGTTAAATGCAGCGCTGGCGTTGCATTAAAGCAATATTGCAACCCCCTGGGATGTTAAATGCAATAAAATTAATTGCAATAATTTTGCAAAACCTCTCAAATGTTAAATGCAATTAATGCAACGCATTAGAACAACTTTGCAGGCTCCTGCAATGTTAAATGCAGCGCAGGCCTTGCATTAAAGCAAAATTGCAGCTGTTCTGGGGTATTAAACGCATTAAAATCATTGTAATAATCATGCAAAATCTCTCAAATGTTCAATGCAACTAATGCATGGTACCATTAAAATCTTTATTGGTGTACGGTTCCCCCTGACATCCATCCACCCACCCACCGATCGATCAATCAATCTTTGATTAATTCTTCTTATTATTAATAATATAAATTATTATTACTATAGTATTATTATTGTATTTACTACCCCCGGCATCGCATTAGGATGACTTTTCAGGCTGCTGCAATGTTAAATGCAGTGATCGCCTTGCATTAAAGAAATATTGCAACACCCTGCGATGTGAAATGCAATAATAATCCTGCAAAACCTCTCAAATGTTAAACGTGACTAATGCATCGTATTAGGATAACTTTGCAGGCTACTGCAATGTTAAATGCAGTGATGGCCTTGCATTAAAGTCATCTAGCGACCCCCCATGGATGTTATATGCATTAAATTAATTGCAATAATTTTGCAAAACCTCTCAAATGTTAAATGCAACAAATGCATCGCATTAGGATGACTTTTCTGGCTGCTGCAATGTTAAATGCAGTGATCGCCTTGCATTAAAGAAATATTGCAACACCCTGCGATGTGAAATGCAATAATAATCCTGCAAAACCTCTCAAATGTTAAATGCGACTAAAGCATCGTATTAGGATAACTTTGCAGGCTGCTGCATTGTTAAATGCAGCGCTGGCGTTGCATTAAAGCAATATTGCAACCCCTTGGGATGTTAAATGCAATAAAATGAATTGCAATAATTTTGCAAAACCTCTCAAATGTTAAATGCAATTAATGCAACGCATTAGAACAACTTTGCAGGCTCCTGCAATGTTAAATGCAGCGCAGGCCTTGCATTAAAGCAAAATTGCAGCTGTTCTGGGGTATTCAACGCATTAAAATCATTGTAATAATCATGCAAAATCTCTCAAATGTTCAATGCAACGAATGCATGGTACCATTAAAATCTTTATTGGTGTCCGGTTCCCCCTGACATCC
Source organism: Rhinoraja longicauda (assembly GCF_053455715.1). Classification (NCBI taxonomy): domain Eukaryota; kingdom Metazoa; phylum Chordata; class Chondrichthyes; order Rajiformes; family Arhynchobatidae; genus Rhinoraja; species Rhinoraja longicauda. The sequence goes on along the minus strand of NW_027601675.1, from coordinate 70,194 downwards.
ATCCACCCACCCACCGATCAATCAATCAATCTTTGATTAATTCTTATTATTATTAATAATATAAATTATTATTACTATAGTATTATTATTGTATTTACTACCCCCGGCATCGCATTAGGATGACTTTTCAGGCTGCTGCAATGTTAAATGCAGTGATCGGCTTGCATTAAAGAAATATTGCAACACCCTGCGATGTGAAATGCAATAATAATCCTGCAAAACCTCTCAAATGTTAAACGTGACTAATGCATCATATTAGGATAACTTTGCAGGCTACTGCAATGTTAAATGCAGTGATGGCCTTGCATTAAAGTCATCTAGCGACCCCCCATGGATGTTATATGCATTAAATTAATTGCAATAATTTTGCAAAACCTCTCAAATGTTAAATGCAACAAATGCATCGCATTAGGATGACTTTTCAGGCTGCTGCAATGTTAAATGCAGTGATCGCCTTGCATTAAAGAATTATTGCAACACCCTGCGATGTGAAATGCAATAATAATCCTGCAAAACCTCTCAAATGTTAAACGTGACTAATGCATCGTATTAGGATAACTTTGCAGGCTACTGCAATGTTAAATGCAGTGATGGCCTTGCATTAAAGTCATCTAGCGACCCCCTATGGATGTTATATGCATTAAATTAATTGCAATAATTTTGCAAAACCTCTCAAATGTTAAATGCAACAAATGCATCGCATTAGGATGACTTTTCTGGCTGCTGCAATGTTAAATGCAGTGATCGCCTTTCATTAAAGAAATATTGCAACACCCTGCGATGTGAAATGCAATAATAATCCTGCAAAACCTCTCAAATGTTAAATGCGACTAAAGCATCATATTAGGATAACTTTGCAGGCTGCTGCATTGTTAAATGCAGCGCTGGCGTTGCATTAAAGCAATATTGCAACCCCCTGGGATGTTAAATGCAATAAAATTAATTGCAATAATTTTGCAAAACCTCTCAAATGTTAAATGCAATTAATGCAACGCATTAGAACAACTTTGCAGGCTCCTGCAATATTAAATGCAGCGCAGGCCTTGCATTAAAGCAAAATTGCAGCTGTTCTGGGGTATTAAATGCATTAAAATCATTGTAATAATCATGCAAAATCTCTCAAATGTTCAATGCAACTAATGCATGGTACCATTAAAATCTTTATTGGTGTACGGTTCCCCCTGACATCCATCCACCCACCCACCGATCGATCAATCAATCAATCTTTGATTAATTCTTATTATTATTAATTATATAAATTATTATTACTATAGTATTATTATTGTATTTACTACCCCCGGCATCGCATTAGGATGACTTTTCAGGCTGCTGCAATGTTAAATGCAGTGATCGCCTTGCATTAAAGAAATATTGCAACACCCTGCAATGTGAAATGCAATAATAATCCTGCAAAACCTCTCAAATGTTAAACGTGACTAATGCATCGTATTAGGATAACTTTGCAGGCTACTGCAATGTTAAATGCAGTGATGGCCTTGCATTAAAGTCATCTAGCGACCCCCCATGGATGTTATATGCATTAAATTAATTGCAATAATTTTGCAAAACCTCTCAAATGTTAAATGCAACAAATGCATCGCATTAGGATGACTTTTCTGGCTGCTGCAATGTTAAATGCAGTGATCGCCTTGCATTAAAGAAATATTGCAACACCCTGCGATGTGAAATGCAACAATAATCCTGCAAAACCTCTCAAATGTTAAATGCGACTAAAGCATCGTATTAGGATAACTTTGCAGGCTGCTGCATTGTTAAATGCAGCGCTGGCGTTGCATTAAAGCAATATTGCAACCCCCTGGGATGTTAAATGCAATAAAATTAATTGCAATAATTTTGCAAAACCTCTCAAATGTTAAATGCAATTAATGCAACGCATTAGAACAACTTTGCAGGCTCCTGCAATGTTAAATGCAGCGCAGGCCTTGCATTAAAGCAAAATTGCAGCTGTTCTGGGGTATTAAACGCATTAAAATCATTGTAATATTCATGCAAAATCTCTCAAATGTTCAATGCAACTAATGCATGGTACCATTAAAATCTTTATTGGTGTACGGTTCCCCCTGACATCCATCCACCCACCCACCGATCGATCAATCAATCAATCTTTGATTAATTCTTATTATTATTAATTATATAAATTATTATTACTATAGTATTATTATTGTATTTACTACCCCCGGCATCACATTAGGATGACTTTTCAGGCTGCTGCAATGTTAAATGCAGTGATCGCCTTGCATTAAAGAAATATTGCAACACCCTGCGATGTGAAATGCAATAATAATCCTGCAAAACCTCTCAAATGTTAAACGTGACTAATGCATCGTATTAGGATAACTTTGCAGGCTACTGCAATGTTAAATGCAGTGATGGCCTTGCATTAAAGTCATCTAGCGACCCCCCATGGATGTTATATGCATTAAATTAATTGCAATAATTTTGCAAAACCTCTCAAATGTTAAATGCAACAAATGCATCGCATTAGAATGACTTTTCTGGCTGCTGCAATGTTAAATGCAGTGATCGCCTTGCATTAAAGAAATATTGCAACACCCTGCGATGTGAAATGCAACAATAATCCTGCAAAACCTCTCAAATGTTAAATGCGACTAAAGCATCGTATTAGGATAACTTTGCAGGCTGCTGCATTGTTAAATGCAGCGCTGGCGTTGCATTAAAGCAATATTGCAACCCCCTGGGATGTTAAATGCAATAAAATTAATTGCAATAATTTTGCAAAACCTCTCAAATGTTAAATGCAATTAATGCAACGCATTAGAACAACTTTGCAGGCTCCTGCAATGTTAAATGCAGCGCAGGCCTTGCATTAAAGCAAAATTGCAGCTGTTCTGGGGTATTAAACGCATTAAAATCATTGTAATAATCATGCAAAATCTCTCAAATGTTCAATGCAACTAATGCATGGTACCATTAAAATCTTTATTGGTGTACGGTTCCCCCTGACATCCATCCACCCACCCACCGATCAATCAATCAATCAATCTTTGATTAATTCTTATTATTATTAATTATATAAATTATTATTACTATAGTATTATTATTGTATTTACTACCCCCGGCATCGCATTAGGATGACTTTTCAGGCTGCTGCAATGTTAAATGCAGTGATCGCCTTGCATTAAAGAAATATTGCAACACCCTGCGATGTGAAATGCAATAATAATCCTGCAAAACCTCTCAAATGTTAAACGTGACTAATGCATCGTATTAGGATAACTTTGCAGGCTACTGCAATGTTAAATGCAGTGATGGCCTTGCATTAAAGTCATCTAGCGACCCCCCATGGATGTTATATGCATTAAATTAATTGCAATAATTTTGCAAAACCTCTCAAATGTTAAATGCAACAAATGCATCGCATTAGGATGACTTTTCTGGCTGCTGCAATGTTAAATGCAGTGATCGCCTTGCATTAAAGAAATATTGGAACACCCTGCGATGTGAAATGCAACAATAATCCTGCAAAACCTCTCAAATGTTAAATGCGACTAAAGCATCGTATTAGGATAACTTTGCAGGCTGCTGCATTGTTAAATGCAGCGCTGGCGTTGCATTAAAGCAATATTGCAACCCCCTGGGATGTTAAATGCAATAAAATTAATTGCAACAATTTTGCAAAACCTCTCAAATGTTAAATGCAATTAATGCAACGCATTAGAACAACTTTGCAGGCTCCTGCAATGTTAAATGCAGCGCAGGCCTTGCATTAAAGCAAAATTGCAGCTGTTCTGGGGTATTAAACGCATTAAAATCATTGTAATAATCATGCAAAATCTCTCAAATGTTCAATGCAACTAATGCATGGTACCATTAAAATCTTTATTGGTGTACGGTTCCCCCTGACATCCATCCACCCACCCACCGATCGATCAATCAATCAATCTTTGATTAATTCTTATTATTATTAATTATATAAATTATTATTACTATAGTATTATTATTGTATTTACTACCCCCGGCATCGCATTAGAATGACTTTTCAGGCTGCTGCAATGTTAAATGCAGTGATCGCCTTGCATTAAAGAAATATTGCAACACCCTGCGATGTGAAATGCAATAATAATCCTGCAAAACCTCTCAAATGTTAAACGTGACTAATGCATCGTATTAGGATAACTTTGCAGGCTACTGCAATGTTAAATGCAGTGATGGCCTTGCATTAAAGTCATCTAGCGACCCCCCATGGATGTTATATGCATTAAATTAATTGCAATAATTTTGCAAAACCTCTCAAATGTTAAATGCAACAAATGCATCGCATTAGGATGACTTTGCTGGCTGCTGCAATGTTAAATGCAGTGATCGCCTTCCATTAAAGAAATATTGGAATGCCCTGCGATGTGAAATGCAACAATAATCCTGCAAAACCTCTCAAATGTTAAATGCGACTAAAGCATCGTATTAGGATAACTTTGCAGGCTGCTGCATTGTTAAATGCAGCGCTGGCGTTGCATTAAAGCAATATTGCAACCCCCTGGGATGTTAAATGCAATAAAATTAATTGCAACAATTTTGCAAAACCTCTCAAATGTTAAATGCAATTAATGCAACGCATTAGAACAACTTTGCAGGCTCCTGCAATGTTAAATGCAGCGCAGGCCTTGCATTAAAGCAAAATTGCAGCTGTTCTGGGGTATTAAACGCATTAAAATCATTGTAATAATCATGGAAAATCTCTCAAATGTTCAATGCAACTAATGCATGGTACCATTAAAATCTTTATTGGTGTACGGTTCCCCCTGACATCCATCCACCCACCCACCGATCGATCAATCAATCAATCTTTGATTAATTCTTATTATTATTAATTATATAAATTATTATTACTATAGTATTATTATTGTATTTACTACCCCCGGCATCGCATTAGGATGACTTTTCAGGCTGCTGCAATGTTAAATGCAGTGATCGCCTTGCATTAAAGAAATATTGCAACACCCTGCGATGTGAAATGCAATAATAATCCTGCAAAACCTCTCAAATGTTAAACGTGACTAATGCATCGTATTAGGATAACTTTGCAGGCTACTGCAATGTTAAATGCAGTGATGGCCTTGCATTAAAGTCATCTAGCGACCCCCCATGGATGTTATATGCATTAAATTAATTGCAATAATTTTGCAAAACCTCTCAAATGTTAAATGCAACAAATGCATCGCATTAGGATGACTTTTCTGGCTGCTGCAATGTTAAATGCAGTGATCGCCTTCCATTAAAGAAATATTGGAACGCCCTGCGATGTGAAATGCAACAATAATCCTGCAAAACCTCTCAAATGTTAAATGCGACTAAAGCATCGTATTAGGATAACTTTGCAGGCTGCTGCATTGTTAAATGCAGCGCTGGCGTTGCATTAAAGCAATATTGCAACCCCCTGGGATGTTAAATGCAATAAAATTAATTGCAACAATTTTGCAAAACCTCTCAAATGTTAAATGCAATTAATGCAACGCATTAGAACAACTTTGCAGGCTCCTGCAATGTTAAATGCAGCGCAGGCCTTGCATTAAAGCAAAATTGCAGCTGTTCTGGGGTATTAAACGCATTAAAATCATTGTAATAATCATGCAAAATCTCTCAAATGTTCAATGCAACTAATGCATGGTACCATTAAAATCTTTATTGGTGTACGGTTCCCCCTGACATCCATCCACCCACCCACCGATCGATCAATCAATCAATCTTTGATTAATTCTTATTATTATTAATTATATAAATTATTATTACTATAGTATTATTATTGTATTTACTACCCCCGGCATCGCATTAGGATGACTTTTCAGGCTGCTGCAATGTTAAATGCAGTGATCGCCTTGCATTAAAGAAATATTGCAACACCCTGCGATGTGAAATGCAATAATAATCCTGCAAAACCTCTCAAATGTTAAACGTGACTAATGCATCGTATTAGGATAACTTTGCAGGCTACTGCAATGTTAAATGCAGTGATGGCCTTGCATTAAAGCCATCTAGCGACCCCCCATGGATGTTATATGCATTAAATTAATTGCAATAATTTTGCAAAACCTCTCAAATGTTAAATGCAACAAATGCATCGCATTAGGATGACTTTTCTGGCTGCTGCAATGTTAAATGCAGTGATCGCCTTGCATTAAAGAAATATTGTAACACCCTGCGATGTGAAATGCAATAATAATCCTGCAAAACCTCTCAAATGTTAAATGCGACTAAAGCATCGTATTAGGATAACTTTGCAGGCTGCTGCATTGTTAAATGCAGCGCTGGCGTTGCATTAAAGCAATATTGCAACCCCCTGGGATGTTAAATGCAATAAAATTAATTGCAATAATTTTGCAAAACCTCTCAAATGTTAAATGCAATTAATGCAACGCATTAGAACAACTTTGCAGGCTCCTGCAATGTTAAATGCAGCGCAGGCCTTGCATTAAAGCAAAATTGCAGCTGTTCTGGGGTATTAAACGCATTAAAATCATTGTAATAATCATGCAAAATCTCTCAAATGTTCAATGCAACTAATGCATGGTACCATTAAAATCTTTATTGGTGTACGGTTCCCTCTGACATCCATCCACCCACCGACCGATCGATCAATCAATCAATCTTTGATTAATTCTTATTATTATTAATAATATAAATTATTATTACTATAGTATTATTATTGTATTTACTACCCCCGGCATCGCATTAGGATGACTTTTCAGGCTGCTGCAATGTTAAATGCAGTGATGGCCTTGCATTAAAGTCATCTAGTGACCCCCCATGAATGTTATATGCATTAAATAAATTGCAATAATTTTGCAAAACCTCTCAAATGTTAAATGCAACAAATGCATCGCATTAGGATGACTTTTCTGGCTGCTGCAATGTTAAATGCAGTGATCGCCTTGCATTAAAGAAATATTGCAACACTCTGCGATGTGAAATGCAATAATAATCCTGCAATACCTCTCAAATGTTAAAAGTGACTAATGCATCGTATTAGGATAACTTTGCAGGCTACTGCAATGTTAAATGCAGTGATGGCCTTGCATTAAAGTCATCTAGCGACCCCCCATGGATGTTATATGCATTAAATTAATTGCAATAATTTTGCAAAACCTTTCAAATGTTAAATGCAACAAATGCATCGCATTAGGATGACTTTTCTGGCTGCTGCAATGTTGAATGCAGTGATCGCCTTGCATTAAAGAAATATTGCAACACCCTGCGATGTGAAATGCAATAATAATCCTGCAAAACCTCTCAAATGTTAAATGCGACTAAAGCATCGTATTAGGATAACTTTGCAGGCTGCTGCATTGTTAAATGCAGCGCTGGCGTTGCATTAAAGCAATATTGCAACCCCTCGGATGTTAAATGCAATAAAATTAATTGCAATAATTTTGCAAAACCTCTCAAATGTTAAATGCAATTAATGCAACGCATTAGAACAACTTTGCAGGCTCCTGCAATGTTAAATGCAGCGCAGGCCTTGCATTAAAGCAAAATTGCAGCTGTTCGGGGGTACTAAACGCATTAAAATCATTGTAATAATCATGCAAAATCTCTCAAATGTTCAATGCAACGAATGCATGGTACCATTAAAATCTTTATTGGTGTACGGTTCCCCCTGACATCCATCCACCCACCCACCGATCGATCAATAAATCAATCTTTGATTAATTCTTATTATTATTAATAATATAAATTATTATTACTATAGTATTATTATTGTATTTACTACCCCCGGCATCGCATTAGGATGACTTTTCAGGCTGCTGCAATGTTAAATGCAGTGATCGCCTTGCATTAAAGAAATATTGCAACACCCTGCGATGTGAAATGCAATAATAATCCTGCAAAACCTCTCAAATGTTAAATGTGACTAATGCATCGTATTAGGATAACTTTGCAGACTACTGCAATGTTAAATGCAGTGATGGCCTTGCATTAAAGTCATCTAGCGACCCCCCATGGATGTTATATGCATTAAATTAAATGCAATAATTTTGCAAAACCTCTCAAATGTTAAATGCAACAAATGCATCGCATTAGGATGACTTTTCTGGCTGCTGCAATGTTAAATGCAGTGATCGCCTTGCATTAAAGAAATATTGCAACACCCTGCGATGTGAAATGCAATAATAATCCTGCAAAACCTCTCAAATGTTAAACGTGACTAATGCATCGTATTAGGATAACTTTGCAGGCTACTGCAATGTTAAATGCAGTGATGGCCTTGCATTAAAGTCAACTAGCGACCCCCCATGGATGTTATATGCATTAAATTAATTGCAATAATTTTGCAAAACCTCTCAAATGTTAAATGCAACAAATGCATCGCATTAGGATGACTTTTCTGGCTGCTGCAATGTTAAATGCAGTGATCGCCTTGCATTAAAGAAATATTGCAACACCCTGCGATGTGAAATGCAATAATAATCCTGCAAAACCTCTCAAATGTTAAATGCGACTAAAGCATCGTATTAGGATAACTTTGCAGGCTGCTGCATTGTTAAATGCAGCGCTGGCGTTGCATTAAAGCAATATTGCAACCCCCTGGGATGTTAAATGCAATAAAATTAATTGCAATAATTTTGCAAAACCTCTCAAATGTTAAATGCAATTAATGCAACGCATTAGAACAACTTTGCAGGCTCCTGCAATGTTAAATGCAGCGCAGGCCTTGCATTAAAGCAAAATTGCAGCTGTTCTGGGGTATTAAACGCATTAAAATCATTGTAATAACCATGCAAAATCTCTCAAATGTTCAATGCAACTAATGCATGGTACCATTAAAATCTTTATTGGTGTACGGTTCCCCCTGACATCCATCCACCCACCGACCGATCGATCAATCAATCAATCTTTGATTAATTCTTATTATTATTAATAATATAAATTATTATTACTATAGTATTATTATTGTATTTACTACCCCCGGCATCGCATTAGGATGACTTTTCAGGCTGCTGCAATGTTAAATGCAGTGGTGGCCTTGCATTAAAGTCATCTAGCGACCCCCCATGGATGTTATATGCATTAAATTAATTGCAATAATTTTGCAAAACCTCTCAAATGTTAAATGCAACAAATGCATCGCATTAGGATGACTTTTCTTGGGGCTGCAATGTTAAATGCAGTGATCGCCTTGCATTAAAGAAATATTGCAACACCCTGCGATGTGAAATGCAATAATAATCCTGCAAAACCTCTCAAATGTTAAACGTGACTAATGCATCGTATTAGGATAACTTTGCAGGCTACTGCAATGTTAAATGCAGTGATGGCCTTGCATTAAAGTCATCTAGCGACCCCCCATGGATGTTATATGCATTAAATTAATTGCAATAACTTTGCAAAACCTCTCAAATGTTAAATGCAACAAATGCATCGCATTAGGATGACTTTTCTGGCTGCTGCAATGTTAAATGCAGTGATCGCCTTGCATTAAAGAAATATTGCAACACCCTGCGATGTGAAATGCAATAATAATCCTGCAAAACCTCTCAAATGTTAAATGCGATTAAGCATCGTATTAGGATAACTTTGCAGGCTGCTGCATTGTTAAATGCAGCGCTGGCGTTGCATTAAAGCAATATTGCAACCCCCTGGGATGTTAAATGCAATAAAATTAATTGCAATAATTTTGCAAAACCTCTCAAATGTTAAATGCAATTAATGCAACGCATTAGAACAACTTTGCAGGCTCCTGCAATGTTAAATGCAGCGCAGGCCTTGCATTAAAGCAAAATTGCAGCTGTTCTGGGGTATTAAACGCATTAAAATCATTGTAATAATCATGCAAAATCTCTCAAATGTTCAATGCAACTAATGCGTGGTACCATTAAAATCTTTATTGGTGTACGGTTCCCCCTGACATCCATCCACCCACCCACCGATCGATCAATCAATCAATCTTTGATTAATTCTTATTATTATTAATAATATAAATTATTATTACTATAGTATTATTATTGTATTTACTACCCCCGGCATCGCATTAGGATGACTTTTCAGGCTGCTGCAATGTTAAATGCAGTGATCGCCTTGCATTAAAGAAATATTGCAACACCCTGCGATGTGAAATGCAATAATAATCCTGCAAAACCTCTCAAATGTTAAACGTGACTAATGCATCGTATTAGGATAACTTTGCAGGCTACTGCAATGTTAAATGCAGTGATGGCCTTGCATTAAAGTCATCTAGCGACCCCCCATGGATGTTATATGCATTAAATTAATTGCAATAATTTTGCAAAACCTCTCAAATGTTAAATGCAACAAATGCATCGCATTAGGATGACTTTTCTGGCTGCTGCAATGTTAAATGCAGTGATCGCCTTGCATTAAAGAAATATTGCAACACCCTGCGATGTGAAATGCAACAATAATCCTGCAAAACCTCTCAAATGTTAAATGCGACTAAAGCATCGTATTAGGATAACTTTGCAGGCTGCTGCATTGTTAAATGCAGCGCTGGCGTTGCATTAAAGCAATATTGCAACCCCCTGGGATGTTAAATGCAATAAAATTAATTGCAATAATTTAGCAAAACCTCTCAAATGTTAAATGCAATTAATGCAACGCATTAGAACAACTTTGCAGGCTCCTGCAATGTTAAATGCAGCGCAGGCCTTGCATTAAAGCAAAATTGCAGCTGTTCTGGGGTATTAAACGCATTAAAATCATTGTAATAATCATGCAAAATCTCTCAAATGTTCAATGCAACTAATGCATGGTACCATTAAAATCTTTATTGGTGTACGGTTCCCCCTGACATCCATCCACCCACCCACCGATCGATCAATCAATCAATCTTTGATTAATTCTTATTATTATTAATTATATAAATTATTATTACTATAGTATTATTATTGTATTTACTACCCCCGGCATCGCATTAGGATGACTTTTCAGGCTGCTGCAATGTTAAATGCAGTGATCGCCTTGCATTAAAGAAATATTGCAACACCCTGCGATGTGAAATGCAATAATAATCCTGCAAAACCTCTCAAATGTTAAACGTGACTAATGCATCGTATTAGGATAACTTTGCAGGCTACTGCAATGTTAAATGCAGTGATGGCCTTGCATTAAAGTCATCTAGCGACCCCCATGGATGTTATATGCATTAAATTAATTGCAATAATTTTGCAAAACCTCTCAAATGTTAAATGCAACAAATGCATCGCATTAGGATGACTTTTCTGGCTGCTGCAATGTTAAATGCAGTGATCGCCTTGCATTAAAGAAATATTGGAACACCCTGCGATGTGAAATGCAACAATAATCCTGCAAAACCTCTCAAATGTTAAATGCGACTAAAGCATCGTATTAGGATAACTTTGCAGGCTGCTGCATTGTTAAATGCAGCGCTGGCGTTGCATTAAAGCAATATTGCAACCCCCTGGGATGTTAAATGCAATAAAATTAATTGCAACAATTTTGCAAAACCTCTCAAATGTTAAATGCAATTAATGCAACGCATTAGAACAACTTTGCAGGCTCCTGCAATGTTAAATGCAGCGCAGGCCTTGCATTAAAGCAAAATTGCAGCTGTTCTGGGGTATTAAACGCATTAAAATCATTGTAATAATCATGCAAAATCTCTCAAATGTTCAATGCAACTAATGCATGGTACCATTAAAATCTTTATTGGTGTACGGTTCCCCCTGACATCCATCCACCCACCCACCGATCGATCAATCAATCAATCTTTGATTAATTCTTATTATTATTAATTATATAATTTATTATTACTATAGTATTATTATTGTATTTACTACCCCCGGCATCGCATTAGGATGACTTTTCAGGCTGCTGCAATGTTAAATGCAGTGATCGCCTTGCATTAAAGAAATATTGCAACACCCTGCGATGTGAAATGCAATAATAATCCTGCAAAACCTCTCAAATGTTAAACGTGACTAATGCATCGTATTAGGATAACTTTGCAGGCTACTGCAATGTTAAATGCAGTGATGGCCTTGCATTAAAGTCATCTAGCGACCCCCCATGGATGTTATATGCATTAAATTAATTGCAATAATTTTGCAAAACCTCTCAAATGTTAAATGCAACAAATGCATCGCATTAGGATGACTTTTCTGGCTGCTGCAATGTTAAATGCAGTGATCGCCTTCCATTAAAGAAATATTGGAACACCCTGCGATGTGAAATGCAACAATAATCCTGCAAAACCTCTCAAATGTTAAATGCGACTAAAGCATCGTATTAGGATAACTTTGCAGGCTGCTGCATTGTTAAATGCAGCGCTGGCGTTGCATTAAAGCAATATTGCAACCCCCTGGGATGTTAAATGCAATAAAATTAATTGCAACAATTTTGCAAAACCTCTCAAATGTTAAATGCAATTAATGCAACGCATTAGAACAACTTTGCAGGCTCCTGCAATGTTAAATGCAGCGCAGGCCTTGCATTAAAGCAAAATTGCAGCTGTTCTGGGGTATTAAACGCATTAAAATCATTGTAATAATCATGCAAAATCTCTCAAATGTTCAATGCAACTAATGCATGGTACCATTAAAATCTTTATTGGTGTACGGTTCCCCCTAACATCCATCCACCCACCCACCGATCGATCAATCAATCAATCTTTGATTCATTCTTATTATTATTAATCATATAAATTATTATTACTATAGTATTATTATTGTATTTACTACCCCCGGCATCGCATTAGGATGACTTTTCAGGCTGCTGCAATGTTAAATGCAGTGATCGCCTTGCATTAAAGAAATATTGCAACACCCTGCGATGTGAAATGCAATAATAATCCTGCAAAACCTCTCAAATGTTAAATGCGACTAAAGCATCGTATTAGGATAACTTTGCAGGCTGCTGCATTGTTAAATGCAGCGCTGGCGTTGCATTAAAGCAATATTGCAACCCCCTGAGATGTTAAATGCAATAAAATTAATTGCAATAATTTTGCAAAACCTCTCAAATGTTAAATGCAATTAATGCAACGCATTAGAACAACTTTGCAGGCTCCTGCAATGTTAAATGCAGCGCAGGCCTTGCATTAAAGCAAAATTGCAGCTGTTCTGGGGTATTAAACGCATTAAAATCATTGTAATAATCATGCAAAATCTCTCAAATGTTCAATGCAACTAATGCATGGTACCATTTAAATCTTTATTGGTGTACAGTTCCCCCTGACATCCATCCACCCACCGACCGATCGATCAATCAATCAATCTTTGATTAATTCTTATTATTATTAATAATATAAATTATTATTACTATAGTATTATTATTGTATTTACTACCCCCGGCATCGCATTAGGATGACTTTTCAGGCTGCTGCAATGTTAAATGCAGTGATGGCCTTGCATTAAAGTCATCTAGCGACCCCCCATGAATGTTATATGCATTAAATAAATTGCAATAATTTTGCAAAACCTCTCAAATGTTAAATGCAACAAATGCATCGCATTAGGATGACTTTTCTGGCTGCTGCAATGTTAAATGCAGTGATCGCCTTGCATTAAAGAAATATTGCAACACCCTGCGATGTGAAATGCAATAATAATCCTGCAAAACCTCTCAAATGTTAAACGTGACTAAAGCATCGTATTAGGATAACTTTGCAGGCTACTGCAATGTTAAATGCAGTGATGGCCTTGCATTAAAGTCATCTAGCGACCCCCCATGGATGTTATATGCATTAAATTAATTGCAATAATTTTGCAAAACCTTTCAAATGTTAAATGCAACAAATGCATCGCATTAGGATGACTTTTCTGGCTGCTGCAATGTTAAATGCAGTGATCGCCTTGCATTAAAGAAATATTGCAACACCCTGCGATGTGAAATGCAATAATAATCCTGCAAAACCTCTCAAATGTTAAACGTGACTAATGCATCGTATTAGGATAACTTTGCAGGCTACTGCAATGTTAAATGCAGTGATGGCCTTGCATTAAAGCCATCTAGCGACCCCCCATGGATGTTATATGCATTAAATTAATTGCAATAATTTTGCAAAACCTCTCAAATGTTAAATGCAACAAATGCATCGCATTAGGATGACTTTTCTGGCTGCTGCAATGTTAAATGCAGTGATCGCCTTGCATTAAAGAAATATTGCAACACCCTGCGATGTGAAATGCAATAATAATCCTGCAAAACCTCTCAAATGTTAAATGCGACTAAAGCATCGTATTAGGATAACTTTGCAGGCTGCTGCATTGTTAAATGCAGCGCTGGCGTTGCATTAAAGCAATATTGCAACCCCCTGGGATGTTAAATGCAATAAAATTAATTGCAATAATTTTGCAAAACCTCTCAAATGTTAAATGCAATTAATGCAACGCATTAGAACAACTTTGCAGGCTCCTGCAATGTTAAATGCAGCGCAGGCCTTGCATTAAAGCAAAATTGCAGCTGTTCTGGGGTATTAAACGCATTAAAATCATTGTAATAATCATGCAAAATCTCTCAAATGTTCAATGCAACTAATGCATGGTACCATTAAAATCTTTATTGGTGTACGGTTCCCCCTGACATCCATCCACCCACCGACCGATCGATCAATCAATCAATCTTTGATTAATTCTTATTATTATTAATAATATAAATTATTATTACTATAGTATTATTATTGTATTTACTACCCCCGGCATCGCATTAGGATGACTTTTCAGGCTGCTGCAATGTTAAATGCAGTGATGGCCTTGCATTAAAGTCATCTAGCGACCCCCCATGAATGTGATATGCATTAAATAAATTGCAATAATTTTGCAAAACCTCTCAAATGTTAAATGCAACAAATGCATCGCATTAGGATGACTTTTCTGGCTGCTGCAATGTTAAATGCAGTGATCGCCTTGCATTAAAGAAATATTGCAACACCCTGCGATGTGAAATGCAATAATAATCCTGCAAAACCTCTCAAATGTTAAACGTGACTAATGCATCGTATTAGGATAACTTTGCAGGCTACTGCAATGTTAAATGCAGTGATGGCCTTGCATTAAAGTCATCTAGCGACCCCCCATGGATGTTATATGCATTAAATTAATTGCAATAATTTTGCAAAACCTTTCAAATGTTAAATGCAACAAATGCATCGCATTAGGATGACTTTTCTGGCTGCTGCAATGTTAAATGCAGTGATCGCCTTGCATTAAAGAAATATTGCAACAACCTGCGATGTGAAATGCAATAATAATCCTGCAAAACCTCTCAAATGTTAAATGCGACTAAAGCATCGTATTAGGATAACTTTGCAGGCTGCTGCATTGTTAAATGCAGCGCTGGCGTTGCATTAAAGCAATATTGCAACCCCTGGGATGTTAAATGCAATAAAATTAATTGCAATAATTTTGCAAAACCTCTCAAATGTTAAATGCAATTAATGCAACGCATTAGAACAACTTTGCAGGCTCCTGCAATGTTAAATGCAGCGCAGGCCTTGCATTAAAGCAAAATTGCAGCTGTTCGGGGGTACTAAACGCATTAAAATCATTGTAATAATCATGCAAAATCTCTCAAATGTTCAATGCAACGAATGCATGGTACCATTAAAATCTTTATTGGTGTACGGTTCCCCCTGACATCCATCCACCCACCCACCGATCGATCAATCAATCAATCTTTGATTAATTCTTATTATTATTAATAATATAAATTATTATTACTATAGTATTATTATTGTATTTACTACCCCCGGCATCGCATTAGGATGACTTTTCAGGCTGCTGCAATGTTAAATGCAGTGATCGCCTTGCATTAAAGAAATATTGCAACACCCTGCGATGTGAAATGCAATAATAATCCTGCAAAACCTCTCAAATGTTAAATGTGACTAATGCATCGTATTAGGATAACTTTGCAGGCTACTGCAATGTTAAATGCAGTGATGGCCTTGCATTAAAGTCATCTAGCGACCCCCCATGGATGTGATATGCATTAAATTAAATGCAATAATTTTGCAAAACCTCTCAAATGTTAAATGCAACAAATGCATCGCATTAGGATGACTTTTCTGGCTGCTGCAATGTTAAATGCAGTGATCGCCTTGCATTAAAGAAATATTGCAACACCCTGCGATGTGAAATGCAATAATAATCCTGCAAAACCTCTCAAATGTTAAACGTGACTAATGCATCGTATTAGGATAACTTTGCAGGCTACTGCAATGTTAAATGCAGTGATGGCCTTGCATTAAAGTCATCTAGCGACCCCCCATGGATGTTATATGCATTAAATTAAATGCAATAATTTTGCAAAACCTCTCAAATGTTAAATGCAACAAATGCATCGCATTAGGATGACTTTTCTGGCTGCTGCAATGTTAAATGCAGTGATCGCCTTGCATTAAAGAAATATTGCAACACCCTGCGATGTGAAATGCAATAATAATCCTGCAAAACCTCTCAAATGTTAAATGCGACTAAAGCATCGTATTAGGATAACTTTGCAGGCTGCTGCATTGTTAAATGCAGCGCTGGCGTTGCATTAAAGCAATATTGCAACCCCCTGGGATGTTAAATGCAATAAAATTAATTGCAATAAATTTGCAAAACCTCTCAAATGTTAAATGCAATTAATGCAACGCATTAGAACAACTTTGCAGGCTCCTGCAATGTTAAATGCAGCGCAGGCCTTGCATTAAAGCAAAATTGCAGCTGTTCTGGGGTATTAAACGCATTAAAATCATTGTAATAATCATGCAAAATCTCTCAAATGTTCAATGCAACTAATGCATGGTACCATTAAAATCTTTATTGGTGTACGGTTCCCCCTGACATCCATCCACCCACCGACCGATCGATCAATCAATCAATCTTTGATTAATTCTTATTATTATTAATAATATAAATTATTATTACTATAGTATTATTATTGTATTTACTACCCC
This sequence comes from Rhinoraja longicauda, assembly GCF_053455715.1. Classification (NCBI taxonomy): domain Eukaryota; kingdom Metazoa; phylum Chordata; class Chondrichthyes; order Rajiformes; family Arhynchobatidae; genus Rhinoraja; species Rhinoraja longicauda. The sequence continues at coordinate 53,300 of NW_027601675.1, read as the reverse complement.
CGGCATCGCATTAGGATGACTTTTCAGGCTGCTGCAATGTTAAATGCAGTGATGGCCTTGCATTAAAGTCATCTAGCGACCCCCCATGAATGTTATATGCATTAAATAAATTGCAATAATTTTGCAAAACCTCTCAAATGTTAAATGCAACAAATGCATCGCATTAGGATGACTTTTCTGGCTGCTGCAATGTTAAATGCAGTGATCGCCTTGCATTAAAGAAATATTGCAACACCCTGCGATGTGAAATGCAATAATAATCCTGCAAAACCTCTCAAATGTTAAACGTGACTAAAGCATCGTATTAGGATAACTTTGCAGGCTACTGCAATGTTAAATGCAGTGATGGCCTTGCATTAAAGCCATCTCGCGACCCCCCATGGATGTTATATGCATTAAATTAATTGCAATAATTTTGCAAAACCTCTCAAATGTTAAATGCAACAAATGCATCGCATTAGGATGACTTTTCTGGCTGCTGCAATGTTAAATGCAGTGATCGCCTTGCATTAAAGAAATATTGCAACACCCTGCGATGTGAAATGCAATAATAATCCTGCAAAACCTCTCAAATGTTAAATGCGACTAAAGCATCGTATTAGGATAACTTTGCAGGCTGCTGCATTGTTAAATGCAGCGCTGGCGTTGCATTAAAGCAATATTGCAACCCCCTGGGATGTTAAATGCAATAAAATTAATTGCAATAATTTTGCAAAACCTCTCAAATGTTAAATGCAATTAATGCAACGCATTAGAACAACTTTGCAGGCTCCTGCAATGTTAAATGCAGCGCAGGCCTTGCATTAAAGCAAAATTGCAGCTGTTCTGGGGTATTAAACGCATTAAAATCATTGTAATAATCATGCAAAATCTCTCAAATGTTCAATGCAACTAATGCATGGTACCATTAAAATCTTTATTGGTGTACGGTTCCCCCTGACATCCATCCACCCACCCACCGATCGATCAATCAATCAATCTTTGATTAATTCTTATTATTATTAATAATATAAATTATTATTACTATAGTATTATTATTGTATTTACTACCCCCGGCATCGCATTAGGATGACTTTTCAGGCTGCTGCAATGTTAAATGCAGTGATCGCCTTGCATTAAAGAAATATTGCAACACCCTGCGATGTGAAATGCAATAATAATCCTGCAAAACCTCTCAAATGTTAAATGTGACTAATGCATCGTATTAGGATAACTTTGCAGGCTACTGCAATGTTAAATGCAGTGATGGCCTTGCATTAAAGTCATCTAGCGACCCCCCATGGATGTTATATGCATTAAATAAATTGCAATAATTTTGCAAAACCTCTCAAATGTTAAATGCAACAAATGCATCGCATTAGGATGACTTTTCTGGCTGCTGCAATGTTAAATGCAGTGATCGCCTTGCATTAAAGAAATATTGCAACACCCTGCGATGTGAAATGCAATAATAATCCTGCAAAACCTCTCAAATGTTAAACGTGACTAATGCATCGTATTAGGATAACTTTGCAGGCTACTGCAATGTTAAATGCAGTGATGGCCTTGCATTAAAGTCATCTAGCGACCCCCCATGGATGTTATATGCATTAAATTAATTGCAATAATTTTGCAAAACCTCTCAAATGTTAAATGCAACAAATGCATCGCATTAGGATGACTTTTCTGGCTGCTGCCATGATAAATGCAGTGATCGCCTTGCATTAAAGAAATATTGCAACACCCTGCGATGTGAAATGCAATAATAATCCTGCAAAACCTCTCAAATGTTAAATGCGACTAAAGCATCGTATTAGGATAACTTTGCAGGCTGCTGCATCGTTAAATGCAGCGCTGGCGTTGCATTAAAGCAATATTGCAACCCCTGGGATGTTAAATGCAATAAAATTAATTGCAATAATTTTGCAAAACCTCTCAAATGTTAAATGCAATTAATGCAACGCATTAGAACAACTTTGCAGGCTCCTGCAATGTTAAATGCAGCGCAGGCCTTGCATTAAAGCAAAATTGCAGCTGTTCTGGGGTATTAAACGCATTAAAATCATTGTAATAATCATGCAAAATCTCTCAAATGTTCAATGCAACTAATGCATGGTACCATTAAAATCTTTATTGTTGTACGGTTCCCCCTGACATCCATCCACCCACCCACCGATCGATCAATGAATCAATCTTTGATTAATTCTTATTATTATTAATAATATAAATTATTATTACTATAGTATTATTATTGTATTTACTGCCCCCGGCATTGCATTAGGATGACTTTTCAGGCTGCTGCAATGTTAAATGCAGTGATCGCCTTGCATTAAAGAAATATTGCAACACCCTGCGATGTGAAATGCAATAATAATCCTGCAAAACCTCTCAAATGTTAAAAGTGACTAATGCATCGTATTAGGATAACTTTGCAGGCTACTGCAATGTTAAATGCAGTGATGGCCTTGCATTAAAGTCATCTAGCGACCCCCCATGGATGTTATATGCATTAAATTAATTCCAATAATTTTGCAAAACCTCTCAAATGTTAAATGCAACAAATGCATCGCATTAGGATGACTTTTCTGGCTGCTGCAATGTTAAATGCAGTGATCGCCTTGCATTAAAGAAATATTGGAACACCCTGCGATGTGAAATGCAACAATAATCCTGCAAAACCTCTCAAATGTTAAATGCGACTAAAGCATCGTATTAGTATAACTTTGCAGGCTGCTGCATTGTTAAATGCAGCGCTGGCGTTGCATTAAAGCAATATTGCAACCCCCTGGGATGTTAAATGCAATAAAATTAATTGCAATAATTTTGCAAAACCTCTCAAATGTTAAATGCAATTAATGCAACGCATTAGAACAACTTTGCAGGCTCCTGCAATGTTAAATGCAGCGCAGGCCTTGCATTAAAGCAAAATTGCAGCTGTTCTGGGGTATTAAACGCATTAAAATCATTGTAATAATCATGCAAAATCTCTCAAATGTTCAATGCAACGAATGCATGGTACCATTAAAATCTTTATTGGTGTACGGTTCCCCCTGACATCCATCCACCCACCCACCGATCGATCAATCAATCAATCTTTGATTAATTCTTATTATTATTAATAATATAATTTATTATTACTATAGTATTATTATTGTATTTACTACCCCCGGCATCGCATTAGGATGACTTTTCAGGCTGCTGCAATGTTAAATGCAGTGATCGCCTTGCATTAAAGAAATATTGCAACACCCTGCGATGTGAAATGCAATAATCATCCTGCAAAACCTCTCAAATGTTAAACGTGACTAATGCATCGTATTAGGATAACTTTGCAGGCTACTGCAATGTTAAATGCAGTGATGGCCTTGCATTAAAGTCATCTAGCGACCCCCCATGGATGTTATATGCATTAAATTAAATGCAATAATTTTGCAAAACCTCTCAAATGTTAAATGCAACAAATGCATCGCATTAGGATGACTTTTCTGGCTGCTGCAATGTTAAATGCAGTGATCGCCTTGCATTAAAGAAATATTGCAACACCCTGCGATGTGAAATGCAATAATAATCCTGCAAAACCTCTCAAATGTTAAATGCGACTAAAGCATCGTATTAGGATAACTTTGCAGGCTGCTGCATTGTTAAATGCAGCGCTGGCGTTGCATTAAAGCAATATTGCAACCCCCTGGGATGTTAAATGCAATAAAATTAATTGCAATAATTTTGCAAAACCTCTCAAATGTTAAATGCAATTAATGCAACGCATTAGAACAACTTTGCAGGCTCCTGCAATGTTAAATGCAGCGCAGGCCTTGCATTAAAGCAAAATTGCAGCTGTTCTGGGGTATTAAACGCATTAAAATCATTGTAATAATCATGCAAAATCTCTCAAATGTTCAATGCAACTAATGCATGGTACCATTAAAATCTTTATTGGTGTACGGTTCCCCCTGACATCCATCCACCCACCCACCGATCGATCAATCAATCAATCTTTGATTAATTCTTATTATTATTAATTATATAAATTATTATTACTATAGTATTATTATTGTATTTACTACCCCCGGCATCGCATTAGGATGACTTTTCAGGCTGCTGCAATGTTAAATGCAGTGATGGCCTTGCATTAAAGTCATCTAGCGACCCCCCATGAATGTTATATGCATTAAATTAATTGCAATAATTTTGCAAAACCTCTCAAATGTTAAATGCAACAAATGCATCGCATTAGGATGACTTTTCTGGCTGCTGCAATGTTAAATGCAGTGATCGCCTTGCATTAAAGAAATATTGCAACACCCTGCGATGTGAAATGCAATAATAATCCTGCAAAACCTCTCAAATGTTAAACGTGACTAATGCATCGTATTAGGATAACTTTGCAGGCTACTGCAATGTTAAATGCAGTGATGGCCTTGCATTAAAGTCATCTAGCGACCCCCCATGGATGTTATATGCATTAAATTAATTGCAATAATTTTGCAAAACCTCTCAAATGTTAAATGCAACAAATGCATCGCATTAGGATGACTTTTCTGGCTGCTGCAATGATAAATGCAGTGATCGCCTTGCATTAAAGAAATATTGCAACACCCTGCGATGTGAAATGCAATAATAATCCTGCAAAACCTCTCAAATGTTAAATGCGACTAAAGCATCATATTAGGATAACTTTGCAGGCTGCTGCATCGTTAAATGCAGCGCTGGCGTTGCATTAAAGCAATATTGCAACCCCTGGGATGTTAAATGCAATAAAATTAATTGCAATAATTTTGCAAAACCTCTCAAATGTTAAATGCAATTAATGCAACGCATTAGAACAACTTTGCAGGCTCCTGCAATGTTAAATGCAGCGCAGGCCTTGCATTAAAGCAAAATTGCAGCTGTTCTGGAGTATTAAACGCATTAAAATCATTGTAATAATCATGCAAAATCTCTCAAATGTTCAATGCAACTAATGCATGGTACCATTAAAATCTTTATTGTTGTACGGTTCCCCCTGACATCCATCCACCCACCCACCGATCGATCAATGAATCAATCTTTGATTAATTCTTATTATTATTAATAATATAAATTATTATTACTATAGTATTATTATTGTATTTACTACCCCCGGCATCGCATTAGGATGACTTTTCAGGCTGCTGCAATGTTAAATGCAGTGATCGCCTTGCATTAAAGAAATATTGCAACACCCTGCGATGTGAAATGCAATAATAATCCTGCAAAACCTCTCAAATGTTAAACGTGACTAATGCATCGTATTAGGATAACTTTGCAGGCTACTGCAATGTTAAATGCAGTGATGGCCTTGCATTAAAGTCATCTAGCGACCCCCCATGGATGTTATATGCATTAAATTAATTGCAATAATTTTGCAAAACCTCTCAAATGTTAAATGCAACAAATGCATCGCATTAGGATGACTTTTCTGGCTGCTGCAATGTTAAATGCAGTGATCGCCTTGCATTAAAGAAATATTGGAACACCCTGCGATGTGAAATGCAACAATAATCCTGCAAAACCTCTCAAATGTTAAATGCGACTAAAGCATCGTATTAGGATAACTTTGCAGGCTGCTGCATTGTTAAATGCAGCGCTGGCGTTGCATTAAAGCAATATTGCAACCCCCTGGGATGTTAAATGCAATAAAATTAATTGCAATAATTTTGCAAAACCTCTCAAATGTTAAATGCAATTAATGCAACGCATTAGAACAACTTTGCAGGCTCCTGCAATGTTAAATGCAGCGCAGGCCTTGCATTAAAGCAAAATTGCAGCTGTTCTGGGGTATTAAACGCATTAAAATCATTGTAATAATCATGCAAAATCTCTCAAATGTTCAATGCAACGAATGCATGGTACCATTAAAATCTTTATTGGTGTACGGTTCCCCCTGACATCCATCCACCCATCCACCGATCAATCAATCTTTGATTAATTATTATTATTATTAATAATATAAATTATTATTACTATAGTATTATTATTGTATTTACTACCCCCGGCATCGCATTAGGATGACTTTTCAGGCTGCTGCAATGTTAAATGCAGTGATCGCCTTGCATTAAAGAAATATTGCAACACCCTGCGATGTGAAATGCAATAATAATCCTGCAAAACCTCTCAAATGTTAAACGTGACTAATGCATCGTATTAGGATAACTTTGCAGGCTACTGCAATGTTAAATGCAGTGATGGCCTTGCATTAAAGTCATCTAGCGACCCCCCATGGATGTTATATGCATTAAATTAATTGCAATAATTTTGCAAAACCTCTCAAATGTTAAATGCAACAAATGCATCGCATTAGGATGACTTTTCTGGCTGCTGCAATGTTAAATGCAGTGATCGCCTTGCATTAAAGAAATATTGCAACACCCTGCGATGTGAAATGCAATAATAATCCTGCAAAACCTCTCAAATGTTAAACGTGACTAATGCATCGTATTAGGATAACTTTGCAGGCTACTGCAATGTTAAATGCAGTGATGGCCTTGCATTAAAGTCATCTAGCGACCCCCCATGGATGTTATATGCATTAAATTAATTGCAATAACTTTGCAAAACCTCTCAAATGTTAAATGCAATTAATGCAACGCATTAGAACAACTTTGCAGGCTCCTGCAATGTTAAATGCAGCGCAGGCCTTGCATTAAAGCAAAATTGCAGCTGTTCTGGGTTATTAAACGCATTAAAATCATTGTAATAATCATGCAAAATCTCTCAAATGTTCAATGCAACTAATGCATGGTACCATTAAAATCTTTATTGGTGTACGGTTCCCCCTGACATCCATCCACCCACCCACCGATCGATCAATCAATCAATCTTTGATTAATTCTTATTATTAATAATAATATAAATTATTATTACTATAGTATTATTATTGTATTTACTACCCCCGGCATCGCATTAGGATGATTTTTCAGGCTGCTGCAATGTTAAATGCAGTGATCGCCTTGCATTAAAAAATATTGCAACACCCTGCGATGTGAAATGCAATAATAATCCTGCAAAACCTCTCAAATGTTAAATGCGACTAAAGCATCGTATTAGGATAACTTTGCAGGCTGCTGCATTGTTAAATGCAGCGCTGGCGTTGCATTTAAGCAATATTGCAACCCCCTGGGATGTTAAATGCAATAAAATTAATTGCAATAATTTTGCAAAACCTCTCAAATGTTAAATGCAATTAATGCAACGCATTAGAACAACTTTGCAGGCTCCTGCAATGTTAAATGCAGTGCAGGCCTTGCATTAAAGCAAAATTGCAGCTGTTCTGGTGTATTAAACGCATTAAAATCATTGTAATAATCATGCAAAATCTCTCAAATGTTCAATGCAACTAATGCATGGTACCATTAAAATCTTTATTGGTGTACGGTTCCCCCTGACATCCATCCACCCACCCACCGATCGATCAATCAATCAATCTTTGATTAATTCTTATTATTATTAATAATATAAATTATTATTACTATAGTATTATTATTGTATTTACTACCCCGGCATCGCATTAGGATGACTTTTCAGGCTGCTGCAATGTTAAATGCAGTGATCGCCTTGCATTAAAGAAATATTGCAACACCCTGCGATGTGAAATGCAATAATAATCCTGCAAAACCTCTCAAATGTTAAACGTGACTAATGCATCGTATTAGGATAACTTTGCAGGCTACTGCAATGTTAAATGCAGTGATGGCCTTGCATTAAAGTCATCTAGCGACCCCCCATGGATGTTATATGCATTAAATTAATTGCAATAATTTTGCAAAACCTCTCAAATGTTAAATGCAACAAATGCATCGCATTAGGATGACTTTTCTGGCTGCTGCAATGTTAAATGCAGTGATCGCCTTGCATTAAAGAAATATTGCAACACCCTGCGATGTGAAATGCAACAATAATCCTGCAAAACCTCTCAAATGTTAAATGCGACTAAAGCATCGTATTAGGATAACTTTGCAGGCTGCTGCATTGTTAAATGCAGCGCTGGCGTTGCATTAAAGCAATATTGCAACCCCCTGGGATGTTAAATGCAATAAAATTAATTGCAATAATTTTGCAAAACGTCTCAAATGTTAAATGCAATTCATGCAACGCATTAGAACAACTTTGCAGGCTCCTGCAATGTTAAATGCAGCGCAGGCCTTGCATTAAAGCAAAATTGCAGCTGTTCTGGGGTATTAAACGCATTAAAATCATTGTAATAATCATGCAAAATCTCTCAAATGTTCAATGCAACTAATGCATGGTACCATTAAAATCTTTATTGGTGTACGGTTCCCCCTGACATCCATCCACCCACCCACCGATCGATCAATCAATCAATCTTTGATTAATTCTTATTATTAATAATAATATAAATTATTATTACTATAGTATTATTATTGTATTTACTACCCCCGGCATCGCATTAGGATGATTTTTCAGGCTGCTGCAATGTTAAATGCAGTGATCGCCTTGCATTAAAAAATATTGCAACACCCTGCGATGTGAAATGCAATAATAATCCTGCAAAACCTCTCAAATGTTAAATGCGACTAAAGCATCGTATTAGGATAACTTTGCAGGCTGCTGCATTGTTAAATGCAGCGCTGGCGTTGCATTTAAGCAATATTGCAACCCCCTGGGATGTTAAATGCAATAAAATTAATTGCAATAATTTTGCAAAACCTCTCAAATGTTAAATGCAATTAATGCAACGCATTAGAACAACTTTGCAGGCTCCTGCAATGTTAAATGCAGTGCAGGCCTTGCATTAAAGCAAAATTGCAGCTGTTCTGGTGTATTAAACGCATTAAAATCATTGTAATAATCATGCAAAATCTCTCAAATGTTCAATGCAACTAATGCATGGTACCATTAAAATCTTTATTGGTGTACGGTTCCCCCTGACATCCATCCACCCACCCACCGATCGATCAATCAATCAATCTTTGATTAATTCTTATTATTATTAATAATATAAATTATTATTACTATAGTATTATTATTGTATTTACTACCCCGGCATCGCATTAGGATGACTTTTCAGGCTGCTGCAATGTTAAATGCAGTGATCGCCTTGCATTAAAGAAATATTGCAACACCCTGCGATGTGAAATGCAATAATAATCCTGCAAAACCTCTCAAATGTTAAACGTGACTAATGCATCGTATTAGGATAACTTTGCAGGCTACTGCAATGTTAAATGCAGTGATGGCCTTGCATTAAAGTCATCTAGCGACCCCCCATGGATGTTATATGCATTAAATTAATTGCAATAATTTTGCAAAACCTCTCAAATGTTAAATGCAACAAATGCATCGCATTAGGATGACTTTTCTGGCTGCTGCAATGTTAAATGCAGTGATCGCCTTGCATTAAAGAAATATTGCAACACCCTGCGATGTGAAATGCAACAATAATCCTGCAAAACCTCTCAAATGTTAAATGCGACTAAAGCATCGTATTAGGATAACTTTGCAGGCTGCTGCATTGTTAAATGCAGCGCTGGCGTTGCATTAAAGCAATATTGCAACCCCCTGGGATGTTAAATGCAATAAAATTAATTGCAATAATTTTGCAAAACCTCTCAAATGTTAAATGCAATTCATGCAACGCATTAGAACAACTTTGCAGGCTCCTGCAATGTTAAATGCAGCGCAGGCCTTGCATTAAAGCAAAATTGCAGCTGTTCTGGGGTATTAAACGCATTAAAATCATTGTAATAATCATGCAAAATCTCTCAAATGTTCAATGCAACTAATGCATGGTACCATTAAAATCTTTATTGGTGTACGGTTCCCCCTGACATCCATCCACCCACCCACCGATCGATCAATCAATCAATCTTTGATTAATTCTTATTATTATTAATTATATAAATTATTATTACTATAGTATTATTATTGTATTTACTACCCCTGGCATCGCATTAGGATGACTTTTCAGGCTGCTGCAATGTTAAATGCAGTGATCGCCTTGCATTAAAGAAATATTGCAACACCCTGCGATGTGAAATGCAATAATAATCCTGCAAAACCTCTCAAATGTTAAACGTGACTAATGCATCGTATTAGGATAACTTTGCAGGCTACTGCAATGTTAAATGCAGTGATGGCCTTGCATTAAAGTCATCTAGCGACCCCCCATGGATGTTATATGCATTAAATTAATTGCAATAATTTTGCAAAACCTCTCAAATGTTAAATGCAACAAATGCATCGCATTAGGATGACTTTTCTGGCTGCTGCAATGTTAAATGCAGTGATCGCCTTGCATTAAAGAAATATTGGAACACCTTGCGATGTGAAATGCAACAATAATCCTGCAAAACCTCTCAAATGTTAAATGCGACTAAAGCATCGTATTAGGATAACTTTGCAGGCTGCTGCATTGTTAAATGCAGCGCTGGCATTGCATTAAAGCAATATTGCAACCCCCTGGGATGTTAAATGCAATAAAATTAATTGCAACAATTTTGCAAAACCTCTCAAATGTTAAATGCAATTAATGCAACGCATTAGAACAACTTTGCAGGCTCCTGCAATGTTAAATGCAGCGCAGGCCTTGCATTAAAGCAAAATTGCAGCTGTTCTGGGGTATTAAACGCATTAAAATCATTGTAATAATCATGCAAAATCTCTCAAATGTTCAATGCAACGAATGCATGGTACCATTAAAATCTTTATTGGTGTACGGTTCCCCCTGACATCCATCCACCCACCCACCGATCGATCAATCAATCAATCTTTGATTAATTCTTCTTATTATTAATAATATAATTTATTATTACTATAGTATTATTATTGTATTTACTACCCCCGGCATCGCATTAGGATGACTTTTCAGGCTGCTGCAATGTTAAATGCAGTGATCGCCTTGCATTAAAGAAATATTGCAACACCCTGCGATGTGAAATGCAATAATAATCCTGCAAAACCTCTCAAATGTTAAACGTGACTAATGCATCGTATTAGGATAACTTTGCAGGCTACTGCAATGTTAAATGCAGTGATGGCCTTGCATTAAAGTCATCTAGCGACCCCCCATGGATGTTATATGCATTAAATTAATTGCAATAATTTTGCAAAACCACTCAAATGTTAAATGCAACAAATGCATCGCATTAGGATGACTTTTCTGGCTGCTGCAATGTTAAATGCAGTGATCGCCTTGCATTAAAGAAATATTGCAACACCCTGCGATGTGAAATGCAATAATAATCCTGCAAAACCTCTCAAATGGTAAACGTGACTAATGCATCGTATTAGGATAACTTTGCAGGCTACTGCAATGTTAAATGCAGTGATGGCCTTGCATTAAAGTCATCTAGCGACCCCCCATGGATGTTATATGCATTAAATTAATTGCAATAACTTTGCAAAACCTCTCAAATGTTAAATGCAACAAATGCATCGCATTAGGATGACTTTTCTGGCTGCTGCAATGTTAAATGCAGTGATCGCCTTGCATTAAAGAAATATTGCAACACCCTGCGATGTGAAATGCAATAATAATCCTGCAAAACCTCTCAAATGTTAAATGCGACTAAAGCATCGTATTAGGATAACTTTGCAGGCTGCTGCATTGTTAAATGCAGCGCTGGCGTTGCATTAAAGCAATATTGCAAACCCCTGGGATGTTAAATGCAATAAAATTAATTGCAATAATTTTGCAAAACCTCTCAAATGCTAAATGCAATTAATGCAACACATTAGAACAACTTTGCAGGCTCCTGCAATATTAAATGCAGCGCAGGCCTTGCCTTAAAGCAAAATTGCAGCTGTTCTGGGGTATTAAACGCATTAAAATCATTGCAATAATCATGCAAAATCTCTCAAATGTTCAATGCAACTAATGCATGGTACCATTAAAATCTTTATTGGTGTACGGTTCCCCCTGACATCCATCCACCCACCCACCGATCGATCAATCAATCAATCTTTGATTAATTCTTATTATTATTAATTATATAAATTATTATTACTATAGTATTATTATTGTATTTACTACCCCCGGCATTGCATTAGGATGACTTTTCAGGCTGCTGCAATGTTAAATGCAGTGATCGCCTTGCATTAAAGAAATATTGGAACACCTTGCGATGTGAAATGCAACAATAATCCTGCAAAACCTCTCAAATGTTAAATGCGACTAAAGCATCGTATTAGGATAACTTTGCAGGCTGCTGCATTGTTAAATGCAGCGCTGGCATTGCATTAAAGCAATATTGCAACCCCCTGGGATGTTAAATGCAATAAAATTAATTGCAACAATTTTGCAAAACCTCTCAAATGTTAAATGCAATTAATGCAACGCATTAGAACAACTTTGCAGGCTCCTGCAATGTTAAATGCAGCGCAGGCCTTGCATTAAAGCAAAATTGCAGCTGTTCTGGGGTATTAAACGCATTAAAATCATTGTAATAATCATGCAAAATCTCTCAAATGTTCAATGCAACGAATGCATGGTACCATTAAAATCTTTATTGGTGTACGGTTCCCCCTGACATCCATCCACCCACCCACCGATCGATCAATCAATCAATCTTTGATTAATTCTTCTTATTATTAATAATATAATTTATTATTACTATAGTATTATTATTGTATTTACTACCCCCGGCATCGCATTAGGATGACTTTTCAGGCTGCTGCAATGTTAAATGCAGTGATCGCCTTGCATTAAAGAAATATTGCAACACCCTGCGATGTGAAATGCAATAATAATCCTGCAAAACCTCTCAAATGTTAAACGTGACTAATGCATCGTATTAGGATAACTTTGCAGGCTACTGCAATGTTAAATGCAGTGATGGCCTTGCATTAAAGTCATCTAGCGACCCCCCATGGATGTTATATGCATTAAATTAATTGCAATAATTTTGCAAAACCACTCAAATGTTAAATGCAACAAATGCATCGCATTAGGATGACTTTTCTGGCTGCTGCAATGTTAAATGCAGTGATCGCCTTGCATTAAAGAAATATTGCAACACCCTGCGATTTGAAATGCAATAATAATCCTGCAAAACCTCTCAAATGGTAAACGTGACTAATGCATCGTATTAGGATAACTTTGCAGGCTACTGCAATGTTAAATGCAGTGATGGCCTTGCATTAAAGTCATCTAGCGACCCCCCATGGATGTTATATGCATTAAATTAATTGCAATAACTTTGCAAAACCTCTCAAATGTTAAATGCAACAAATGCATCGCATTAGGATGACTTTTCTGGCTGCTGCAATGTTAAATGCAGTGATCGCCTTGCATTAAAGAAATATTGCAACACCCTGCGATGTGAAATGCAATAATAATCCTGCAAAACCTCTCAAATGTTAAATGCGACTAAAGCATCGTATTAGGATAACTTTGCAGGCTGCTGCATTGTTAAATGCAGCGCTGGCGTTGCATTAAAGCAATATTGCAAACCCCTGGGATGTTAAATGCAATAAAATTAATTGCAATAATTTTGCAAAACCTCTCAAATGCTAAATGCAATTAATGCAACACATTAGAACAACTTTGCAGGCTCCTGCAATATTAAATGCAGCGCAGGCCTTGCCTTAAAGCAAAATTGCAGCTGTTCTGGGGTATTAAACGCATTAAAATCATTGCAATAATCATGCAAAATCTCTCAAATGTTCAATGCAACTAATGCATGGTACCATTAAAATCTTTATTGGTGTACGGTTCCCCCTGACATCCATCCACCCACCCACCGATCGATCAATCAATCAATCTTTGATTAATTCTTATTATTATTAATTATATAAATTATTATTACTATAGTATTATTATTGTATTTACTAACCCCGGCATTGCATTAGGATGACTTTTCAGGCTGCTGCAATGTTAAATGCAGTGATCGCCTTGCATTAAAGAAATATTGGAACACCCTGCGATGTGAAATGCAACAATAATCCTGCAAAACCTCTCAAATGTTAAATGCGACTAAAGCATCGTATTAGGATAACTTTGCAGGCTGCTGCATTGTTAAATGCAGCGCTGGCGTTGCATTAAAGCAATATTGCAACCCCCTGGGATGTTAAATGCAATAAAATTAATTGCAATAATTTTGCAAATCCTCTCAAATGTTAAATGCAATTAATGCAACGCATTAGAACAACTTTGCAGGCTCCTGCAATGTTAAATGTAGCGCAGGCCTTGCATTAAAGCAAAATTGCAGCTGTTCTGGGGTATTAAACGCATTAAAATCATTGTAATAATCATGCAAAATCTCTCAAATGTTCAATGCAACTAATGCATGGTACCATTAAAATCTTTATTGGTGTACGGTTCCCCCTGACATCCATCCACCCACCCACCGATCGATCAATCAATCAATCTTTGATTAATTCTTATTATTATTAATTATATAAATTATTATTACTATAGTATTATTATTGTATTTACTACCCCCGGCATTGCATTAGGATGACTTTTCAGGCTGCTGCAATGTTAAATGCAGTGATCGCCTTGCATTAAAGAAATATTGCAACACCCTGCGATGTGAAATGCAATAATAATCCTGCAAAACCTCTCAAATGTTAAACGTGACTAATGCATCGTATTAGGATAACTTTGCAGGCTACTGCAATGTTAAATGCAGTGATGGCCTTGCATTAAAGTCATCTAGCGACCCCCCATGGATGTTATATGCATTAAATTAATTGCAATAATTTTGCAAAACCTCTCAAATGTTAAATGCAACAAATGCATCGCATTAGGATGACTTTTCTGGCTGCTGCAATGTTAAATGCAGTGATCGCCTTGCATTAAAGAAATATTGGAACACCCTGCGATGTGAAATGCAACAATAATCCTGCAAAACCTCTCAAATGTTAAATGCGACTAAAGCATCGTATTAGGATAACTTTGCAGGCTGCTGCATTGTTAAATGCAGCGCTGGCGTTGCATTAAAGCAATATTGCAACCCCCTGGGATGTTAAATGCAATAAAATTAATTGCAATAATTTTGCAAAACCTCTCAAATGTTAAATGCAATTCATGCAACGCATTAGAACAACTTTGCAGGCTCCTGCAATGTTAAATGCAGCGCAGGCCTTGCATTAAAGCAAAATTGCAGCTGTTCTGGGGTATTAAACGCATTAAAATAATTGTAATAATCATGCAAAATCTCTCAAATGTTCAATGCAACTAATGCATGGTACCATTAAAATCTTTATTGGTGTACGGTTCCCCCTGACATCCATCCACCCACCCACCGATCGATCAATCAATCAATCTTTGATTAATTCTTATTATTATTAATTATATAAATTATTATTACTATAGTATTATTATTGTATTTACTACCCCCGGCATCGCATTAGGATGACTTTTCAGGCTGCTGCAATGTTAAATGCAGTGATCGCCTTGCATTAAAGAAATATTGCAACACCCTGCGATGTGAAATGCAATAATAATCCTGCAAAACCTCTCAAATGTTAAACGTGACTAATGCATCGTATTAGGATAACTTTGCAGGCTACTGCAATGTTAAATGCAGTGATGGCCTTGCATTAAAGTCATCTAGCGACCCCCCATGGATGTTATATGCATTAAATTAATTGCAATAATTTTGCAAAACCTCTCAAATGTTAAATGCAACAAATGCATCGCATTAGGATGACTTTTCTGGCTGCTGCAATGTTAAATGCAGTGATCGCCTTGCATTAAAAAAATATTGCAACATCCTGCGATGTGAAATGCAATAATAATCCTGCAAAACCTCTCAAATGTTAAATGCGACTAAAGCATCGTATTAGGATAACTTTGCAGGCTGCTGCATTGTTAAATGCAGCGCTGGCGTTGCATTAAAGCAATATTGCAACCCTCTGGGATGTTAAATGCAATAAAATTAATTGCAATAATTTTGCAAAACCTCTCAAATGTTAAATGCAATTAATGCAACGCATTAGAACAACTTTGCAGGCTCCTGCAATGTTAAATGCAGCGCAGGCCTTGCATTAAAGCAAAATTGCAGCTGTTCTGGGGTATTAAACGCATTAAAATCATTGTAATAATCATGCAAAATCTCTCAAATGTTCAATGCAACTAATGCATGGTACCATTAAAATCTTTATTGGTGTACGGTTCCCCCTGACATCCATCCACCCACCCACCGATCGATCAATCAATCAATCTTTGATTAATTCTTATTATTATTAATTATATAAATTATTATTACTATAGTATTATTATTGTATTTACTACCCCCGGCATTGCATTAGGATGACTTTTCAGGCTGCTGCAATGTTAAATGCAGTGATCGCCTTGCATTAAAGAAATATTGCAACACCCTGCGATGTGAAATGCAATAATAATCCTGCAAAACCTCTCAAATGTTAAACGTGACTAATGCATCGTATTAGGATAACTTTGCAGGCTACTGCAATGTTAAATGCAGTGATGGCCTTGCATTAAAGTCATCTAGCGACCCCCCATGGATGTTATATGCATTAAATTAATTGCAATAATTTTGCAAAACCTCTCAAATGTTAAATGCAACAAATGCATCGCATTAGGATGACTTTTCTGGCTGCTGCAATGTTAAATGCAGTGATCGCCTTGCATTAAAGAAATATTGGAACACCCTGCGATGTGAAATGCAACAATAATCCTGCAAAACCTCTCAAATGTTAAATGCGACTAAAGCATCGTATTAGGATAACTTTGCAGGCTGCTGCATTGTTAAATGCAGCGCTGGCGTTGCATTAAAGCAATATTGCAACCCCCTGGGATGTTAAATGCAATAAAATTAATTGCAATAATTTTGCAAAACCTCTCAAATGTTAAATGCAATTCATGCAACGCATTAGAACAACTTTGCAGGCTCCTGCAATGTTAAATGCAGCGCAGGCCTTGCATTAAAGCAAAATTGCAGCTGTTCTGGGGTATTAAACGCATTAAAATCATTGTAATAATCATGCAAAATCTCTCAAATGTTCAATGCAACTAATGCATGGTACCATTAAAATCTTTATTGGTGTACGGTTCCCCCTGACATCCATCCACCCACCCACCGATCGATCAATCAATCAATCTTTGATTAATTCTTATTATTATTAATTATATAAATTATTATTACTATAGTATTATTATTGTATTTACTACCCCCGGCATCGCATTAGGATGACTTTTCAGGCTGCTGCAATGTTAAATGCAGTGATCGCCTTGCATTAAAGAAATATTGCAACACCCTGCGATGTGAAATGCAATAATTATCCTGCAAAACCTCTCAAATGTTAAACGTGACTAATGCATCGTATTAGGATAACTTTGCAGGCTACTGCAATGTTAAATGCAGTGATGGCCTTGCATTAAAGTCATCTAGCGACCCCCCATGGATGTTATATGCATTAAATTAATTGCAATAATTTTGCAAAACCTCTCAAATGTTAAATGCAACAAATGCATCGCATTAGGATGACTTTTCTGGCTGCTGCAATGTTAAATGCAGTGATCGCCTTGCATTAAAGAAATATTGGAACACCCTGCGATGTGAAATGCAACAATAATCCTGCAAAACCTCTCAAATGTTAAATGCGACTAAAGCATCGTATTAGGATAACTTTGCAGGCTGCTGCATTGTTAAATGCAGCGCTGGCGTTGCATTAAAGCAATATTGCAACCCCCTGGGATGTTAAATGCAATAAAATTAATTGCAATAATTTTGCAAAACCTCTCAAATGTTAAATGCAATTAATGCAACGCATTAGAACAACTTTGCAGGCTCCTGCAATGTTAAATGCAGCGCAGGCCTTGCATTAAAGCAAAATTGCAGCTGTTCTGGGGTATTAAACGCATTAAAATCATTGTAATAATCATGCAAAATCTCTCAAATGTTCAATGCAACGAATGCATGGTACCATTAAAATCTTTATTGGTGTACGGTTCCCCCTGACATCCATCCACCCACCCACCGATCGATCAATCAATCAATCTTTGATTAATTCTTATTATTATTAATAATATAATTTATTATTACTATAGTATTATTATTGTATTTACTACCCCCGGCATCGCATTAGGATGACTTTTCAGGCTGCTGCAATGTTAAATGCAGTGATCGCCTTGCGTTAAAGAAATATTGCAACACCCTGCGATGTGAAATGCAATAATAATCCTGCAAAACATCTCAAATGTTAAACGTGACTAATGCATCGTATTAGGATAACTTTGCAGGCTACTGCAATGTTAAATGCAGTGATGGCCTTGCATTAAAGTCATCTAGCGACCCCCCATGGATGTTATATGCATTAAATTAATTGCAATAATTTTGCAAAACCACTCAAATGTTAAATGCAACAAATGCATCGCATTAGGATGACTTTTCTGGCTGCTGCAATGTTAAATGCAGTGATCGCCTTGCATTAAAGAAATATTGCAACACCCTGCGATGTGAAATGCAATAATAATCCTGCAAAACCTCTCAAATGGTAAACGTGACTAATGCATCGTATTAGGATAACTTTGCAGGCTACTGCAATGTTAAATGCAGTGATGGCCTTGCATTAAAGTCATCTAGTGATCCCCCATGGATGTTATATGCATTAAATTAATTGCAATAACTTTGCAAAACCTCTCAAATGTTAAATGCAACAAATGCATCGCATTAGGATGACTTTTCTGGCTGCTGCAATGTTAAATGCAGTGATCGCCTTGCATTAAAGAAATATTGCAACATCCTGCGATGTGAAATGCAATAATAATCCTGCAAAACCTCTCAAATGTTAAATGCGACTAAAGCATCGTATTAGGATAACTTTGCAGGCTGCTGCATTGTTAAATGCAGCGCTGGCGTTGCATTAAAGCAATATTGCAACCCCCTGGGATGTTAAATGCAATAAAATTAATTGCAATAATTTTGCAAAACCTCTCAAATGTTAAATGCAATTAATGCAACACATTAGAACAACTTTGCAGGCTCCTGCAATGTTAAATGCAGCGCAGGCCTTGCATTAAAGCAAAATTGCAGCTGTTCTGGGGTATTAAACGCATTAAAATCATTGTAATAATCATGCAAAATCTCTCAAATGTTCAATGCAACTAATGCATGGTACCATTAAAATCTTTATTGGTGTACGGTTCCCCCTGACATCCATCCACCCACCCACCGATCGATCAATCAATCAATCTTTGATTAATTCTTATTATTATTAATTATA
This sequence comes from Rhinoraja longicauda, assembly GCF_053455715.1. Lineage (NCBI taxonomy): Eukaryota > Metazoa > Chordata > Chondrichthyes > Rajiformes > Arhynchobatidae > Rhinoraja > Rhinoraja longicauda. The sequence goes on along the minus strand of NW_027601675.1, from coordinate 34,151 downwards.
TAAATTATTATTACTATAGTATTATTATTGTATTTACTACCCCCGGCATTGCATTAGGATGACTTTTCAGGCTGCTGCAATGTTAAATGCAGTGATCGCCTTGCATTAAAGAAATATTGCAACACCCTGCGATGTGAAATGCAATAATAATCCTGCAAAACCTCTCAAATGTTAAACGTGACTAATGCATCGTATTAGGATAACTTTGCAGGCTACTGCAATGTTAAATGCAGTGATGGCCTTGCATTAAAGTCATCTAGCGACCCCCCATGGATGTTATATGCATTAAATTAATTGCAATAATTTTGCAAAACCTCTCAAATGTTAAATGCAACAAATGCATCGCATTAGGATGACTTTTCTGGCTGCTGCAATGTTAAATGCAGTGATCGCCTTGCATTAAAGAAATATTGGAACATCCTGCGATGTGAAATGCAACAATAATCCTGCAAAACCTCTCAAATGTTAAATGCGACTAAAGCATCGTATTAGGATAACTTTGCAGGCTGCTGCATTGTTAAATGCAGCGCTGGCGTTGCATTAAAGCAATATTGCAACCCCCTGGGATGTTAAATGCAATAAAATTAATTGCAACAATTTTGCAAAACCTCTCAAATGTTAAATGCAATTAATGCAACGCATTAGAACAACTTTGCAGGCTCCTGCAATGTTAAATGCAGCGCAGGCCTTGCATTAAAGCAAAATTGCAGCTGTTCTGGGGTATTAAACGCATTAAAATCATTGCAATAATCATGCAAAATCTCTCAAATGTTCAATGCAACTAATGCATGGTACCATTAAAATCTTTATTGGTGTACGGTTCCCCCTGACATCCATCCACCCACCCACCCACCGATCGATCAATCAATCAATCTTTGATTAATTCTTATTATTATTAATTATATAAATTATTATTACTATAGTATTATTATTGTATTTACTACCCCCGGCATTGCATTAGGATGACTTTTCAGGCTGCTGCAATGTTAAATGCAGTGATCGCCTTGCATTAAAGAAATATTGGAACACCCTGCGATGTGAAATGCAACAATAATCCTACAAAACCTCTCAAATGTTAAATGAGACTAAAGCATCGTATTAGGATAACTTTGCAGGCTGCTGCATTGTTAAATGCAGCGCTGGCGTTGCATTAAAGCAATATTGCAACCCCCTGGGATGTTAAATGCAATAAAATTAATTGCAATAATTTTGCAAAACCTCTCAAATGTTAAATGCAATTAATGCAACGCATTAGAACAACTTTGCAGGCTCCTGCAATGTTAAATGCAGCGCAGGCCTTGCATTAAAGCAAAATTGCAGCTGTTCTGGGGTATTAAACGCATTAAAATCATTGTAATAATCATGCAAAATCTCTCAAATGTTCAATGCAACTAATGCATGGTACCATTAAAATCTTTATTGGTGTACGGTTCCCCCTGACATCCATCCACCCACCCACCGATCGATCAATCAATCAATCTTTGATTAATTCTTATTATTATTAATTATATAAATTATTATTACTATAGTATTATTATTGTATTTACTACCCCCGGCATCGAATTAGGATGACTTTTCAGGCTGCTGCAATGTTAAATGCAGTGATCGCCTTGCATTAAAGAAATATTGCAACACCCTGCGATGTGAAATGCAATAATAATCCTGCAAAACCTCTCAAATGTTAAACGTGACTAATGCATCGTATTAGGATAACTTTGCAGGCTACTGCAATGTTAAATGCAGTGATGGCCTTGCATTAAAGTCATCTAGCGACCCCCCATGGATGTTATATGCATTAAATTAATTGCAATAATTTTGCAAAACCTCTCAAATGTTAAATGCAACAAATGCATCGCATTAGGATAACTTTTCTGGCTGCTGCAATGTTAAATGCAGTGATCGCCTTGCATTAAAGAAATATTGCAACATCCTGCGATGTGAAATGCAATAATAATCCTGCAAAACCTCTCAAATGTTAAATGCGACTAAAGCATCGTATTAGGATAACTTTGCAGGCTGCTGCATTGTTAAATGCAGCGCTGGCGTTGCATTAAAGCAATATTGCAACCCCCTGGGGTGTTAAATGCAATAAAATTAATTGCAACAATTTTGCAAAACCTCTCAAATGTTAAATGCAATTAATGCAACGCATTAGAACAACTTTGCAGGCTCCTGCAATGTTAAATGCAGCGCAGGCCTTGCATTAAAGCAAAATTGCAGCTGTTCTGGGGTATTAAACGCATTAAAATCATTGTAATAATCATGCAAAATCTCTCAAATGTTCAATGCAACGAATGCATGGTACCATTAAAATCTTTATTGGTGTACGGTTCCCCCTGACATCCATCCACCCACCCACCGATCGATCAATCAATCAATCTTTGATTAATTCTTATTATTATTAATAATATAATTTATTATTGCTATAGTATTATTATTGTATTTACTACCCCCGGCATCGCATTAGGATGACTTTTCAGGCTGCTGCAATGTTAAATGCAGTGATCGCCTTGCATTAAAGAAATATTGCAACACCCTGCGATGTGAAATGCAATAATAATCCTGCAAAACCTCTCAAATGTTAAACGTGACTAATGCATCGTATTAGGATAACTTTGCAGGCTACTGCAATGTTAAATGCAGTGATGGCCTTGCATTAAAGTCATCTAGCGACCCCCCATGGATGTTATATGCATTAAATTAATTGCAATAATTTTGCAAAACCTCTCAAATGTTAAATGCAACAAATGCATCGCATTAGGATGACTTTTCTGGCTGCTGCAATGTTAAATGCAGTGATCGCCTTGCTTTAAAGAAATATTGGAACACCCTGCGATGTGAAATGCAACAATAATCCTGCAAAACCTCTCAAATGTTAAATGCGACTAAAGCATCGTATTAGGATAACTTTGCAGGCTGCTGCATTGTTAAATGCAGCGCTGGCGTTGCATTAAAGCAATATTGCAACCCCCTGGGATGTTAAATGCAATAAAATTAATTGCAACAATTTTGCAAAACCTCTCAAATGTTAAATGCAATTAATGCAACGCATTAGAACAACTTTGCAGGCTCCTGCAATGTTAAATGCAGCGCAGGCCTTGCATTAAAGCAAAATTGCAGCTGTTCTGGGGTATTAAACGCATTAAAATCATTGTAATAATCATGCAAAATCTCTCAAATGTTCAATGCAACTAATGCATGGTACCATTAAAATCTTTATTGGTGTACGGTTCCCCCTGACATCCATCCACCCACCCACCGATCGATCAATCAATCAATCTTTGATTAATTCTTATTATTATTAATAATATAATTTATTATTGCTATAGTATTATTATTGTATTTACTACCCCCGGCATCGCATTAGGATGACTTTTCAGGCTGCTGCAATGTTAAATGCAGTGATCGCCTTGCATTAAAGAAATATTGCAACACCCTGCGATGTGAAATGCAATAATAATCCTGCAAAACCTCTCAAATGTTAAACGTGACTAATGCATCGTATTAGGATAACTTTGCAGGCTACTGCAATGTTAAATGCAGTGATGGCCTTGCATTAAAGTCATCTAGCGACCCCCCATGGATGTTATATGCATTAAATTAATTGCAATAATTTTGCAAAACCTCTCAAATGTTAAATGCAACAAATGCATCGCATTAGGATGACTTTTCTGGCTGCTGCAATGTTAAATGCAGTGATCGCCTTGCATTAAAGAAATATTGGAACACCCTGCGATGTGAAATGCAACAATAATCCTGCAAAACCTCTCAAATGTTAAATGCGACTAAAGCATCGTATTAGGATAACTTTGCAGGCTGCTGCATTGTTAAATGCAGCGCTGGCGTTGCATTAAAGCAATATTGCAACCCCCTGGGATGTTAAATGCAATAAAATTAATTGCAATAATTTTGCAAAACCTCTCAAATGTTAAATGCAATTAATGCAACGCATTAGAACAACTTTGCAGGCTCCTGCAATGTTAAATGCAGCGCAGGCCTTGCATTAAAGCAAAATTGCAGCTGTTCTGGGGTATTAAACGCATTAAAATCATTGTAATAATCATGCAAAATCTCTCAAATGTTCAATGCAACTAATGCATGGTACCATTAAAATCTTTATTGGTGTACGGTTCCCCCTGACATCCATCCACCCACCCACCGATCGATCAATCAATCAATCTTTGATTAATTCTTATTATTATTAATAATATAAATTATTATTACTATAGTATTATTATTGTATTTACTACCCCCGGCATCGCATTAGGATGACTTTTCAGGCTGCTGCAATGTTAAATGCAGTGATCGCCTTGCATTAAAGAAATATTGCAACACCCTGCGATGTGAAATGCAATAATAATCCTGCAAAACATCTCAAATGTTAAACGTGACTAATGCATCGTATTAGGATAACTTTGCAGGCTACTGCAATGTTAAATGCAGTGATGGCCTTGCATTAAAGTCATCTAGTGACCCCCCATGGATGTTATATGCATTAAATTAATTGCAATAATTTTGCAAAACCTCTCAAATGTTAAATGCAACAAATGCATCGCATTAGGATGACTTTTCTGGCTGCTGCAATGTTAAATGCAGTGATCGCCTTGCATTAAAGAAATATTGCAACACCCTGCGATGTGAAATGCAACAATAATCCTGCAAAACCTCTCAAATGTTAAATGCGACTAAAGCATCGTATTAGGATAACTTTGCAGGCTGCTGCATTGTTAAATGCAGCGCTGGCGTTGCATTAAAGTAATATTGCAACCCCCTGGGATGTTAAATGCAATAAAATTAATTGCAATAATTTTGCAAAACCTCTCAAATGTTAAATGCAATTAATGCAACGCATTAGAACAACTTTGCAGGCTCCTGCAATGTTAAATGCAGCGCAGGCCTTGCATTAAAGCAAAATTGCAGCTGTTCTGGGGTATTAAACGCATTAAAATCATTGTAATAATCATGCAAAATCTCTCAAATGTTCAATGCAACTAATGCATGGTACCATTAAAATCTTTATTGGTGTACGGTTCCCCCTGACATCCATCCACCCACCCACCGATCGATCAATCAATCAATCTTTGATTAATTCTTATTATTATTAATTATATAAATTATTATTACTATAGTATTATTATTGTATTTACTACCCCCGGCATCGCATTAGGATGACTTTTCAGGCTGCTGCAATGTTAAATGCAGTGATCGCCTTGCATTAAAGAAATATTGCAACACCCTGCGATGTGAAATGCAATAATAATCCTGCAAAACCTCTCAAATGTTAAACGTGACTAATGCATCGTATTAGGATAACTTTGCAGGCTACTGCAATGTTAAATGCAGTGATGGCCTTGCATTAAAGTCATCTAGCGACCCCCCATGGATGTTATATGCATTAAATTAATTGCAATAATTTTGCAAAACCTCTCAAATGTTAAATGCAACAAATGCATCGCATTAGGATGACTTTTCTGGCTGCTGCAATGTTAAATGCAGTGATCGCCTTGCATTAAAGAAATATTGGAACACCCTGCGATGTGAAATGCAACAATAATCCTGCAAAACCTCTCAAATGTTAAATGCGACTAAAGCATCGTATTAGGATAACTTTGCAGGCTGCTGCATTGTTAAATGCAGCGCTGGCGTTGCATTAAAGCAATATTGCAACCCCCTGGGATGTTAAATGCAATAAAATTAATTGCAATAATTTTGCAAAACCTCTCAAATGTTAAATGCAATTAATGCAACGCATTAGAACAACTTTGCAGGCTCCTGCAATGTTAAATGCAGCGCAGGCCTTGCATTAAAGCAAAATTGCAGCTGTTCTGGGGTATTAAACGCATTAAAATCATTGTAATAATCATGCAAAATCTCTCAAATGTTCAATGCAACTAATGCATGGTACCATTAAAATCTTTATTGGTGTACGGTTCCCCCTGACATCCATCCACCCACCCACCGATCGATCAATCAATCAATCTTTGATTAATTCTTATTATTATTAATAATATAATTTATTATTGCTATAGTATTATTATTGTATTTACTACCCCCGGCATCGCATTAGGATGACTTTTCAGGCTGCTGCAATGTTAAATGCAGTGATCGCCTTGCATTAAAGAAATATTGCAACACCCTGCGATGTGAAATGCAATAATAATCCTGCAAAACCTCTCAAATGTTAAACGTGACTAATGCATCATATTAGGATAACTTTGCAGGCTACGGCAATGTTAAATGCAGTGATGGCCTTGCATTAAAGTCATCTAGCGACCCCCATGGATGTTATATGCATTAAATTAATTGCAATAATTTTGCAAAACCTCTCAAATGTTAAATGCAACAAATGCATCGCATTAGGATGACTTTTCTGGCTGCTGCAATGTTAAATGCAGTGATCGCCTTGCATTAAAGAAATATTGCAACACCCACCCTGCGATGTGAAATGCAATAATAATCCTGCAAAACCTCTCAAATGTTAAATGCGACTAAAGCATCGTATTAGGATAACTTTGCAGGCTGCTGCATTGTTAAATGCAGCGCTGGCGTTGCATTAAAGCAATATTGCAACCCCTGGGATGTTAAATGCAATAAAATTAATTGCAATAATTTTGCAAAACCTCTCAAATGTTAAATGCAATTAATGCAACGCATTAGAACAACTTTGCAGGCTCCTGCAATGTTAAATGCAGCGCAGGCCTTGCATTAAAGCAAAATTGCAGCTGTTCTGGGGTATTAAACGCATTAAAATCATTGTAATAATCATGCAAAATCTCTCAAATGTTCAATGCAACTAATGCATGGTACCATTAAAATCTTTATTGGTGTACGGTTCCCCCTGACATCCATCCACCCACCCACCGATCGATCAATCAATCAATCTTTGATTAATTCTTATTATTATTAATAATATAATTTATTATTGCTATAGTATTATTATTGTATTTACTACCCCCGGCATCGCATTAGGATGACTTTTCAGGCTGCTGCAATGTTAAATGCAGTGATCGCCTTGCATTAAAGAAATATTGCAACACCCTGCGATGTGAAATGCAATAATAATCCTGCAAAACCTCTCAAATGTTAAACGTGACTAATGCATCATATTAGGATAACTTTGCAGGCTACGGCAATGTTAAATGCAGTGATGGCCTTGCATTAAAGTCATCTAGCGACCCCCATGGATGTTATATGCATTAAATTAATTGCAATAATTTTGCAAAACCTCTCAAATGTTAAATGCAACAAATGCATCGCATTAGGATGACTTTTCTGGCTGCTGCAATGTTAAATGCAGTGATCGCCTTGCATTAAAGAAATATTGCAACACCCTGCGATGTGAAATGCAATAATAATCCTGCAAAACCTCTCAAATGTTAAATGCGACTAAAGCATCGTATTAGGATAACTTTGCAGGCTGCTGCATTGTTAAATGCAACGCTGGCGTTGCATTAAAGCAATATTGCAACCCCTGGGATGTTAAATGCAATAAAATTAATTGCAATAATTTTGCAAAACCTCTCAAATGTTAAATGCAATTAATGCAACGCATTAGAACAACTTTGCAGGCTCCTGCAATGTTAAATGCAGCGCAGGCCTTGCATTAAAGCAAAATTGCAGCTGTTCTGGGGTATTAAACGCATTAAAATCATTGTAATAATCATGCAAAATCTCTCAAATGTTCAATGCAACTAATGCATGGTACCATTAAAATCTTTATTGGTGTACGGTTCCCCCTGACATCCATCCACCCACCCACCGATCGATCAATCAATCAATCTTTGATTAATTCTTATTATTATTAATAATATAAATTATTATTACTATAGTATTATTATTGTATTTACTACCCCCGGCATCGCATTAGGATGACTTTTCAGGCTGCTGCAATGTTAAATGCAGTGATCGCCTTGCATTAAAGAAATATTGCAACACCCTGCGATGTGAAATGCAATAATAATCCTGCAAAACCTCTCAAATGTTAAACGTGACTAATGCATCGTATTAGGATAACTTTGCAGGCTACTGCAATGTTAAATGCAGTGATGGCCTTGCATTAAAGTCATCTAGTGAGCCCCCATGGATGTTATATGCATTAAATTAATTGCAATAATTTTGCAAAACCTCTCAAATGTTAAATGCAACAAATGCATCGCATTAGGATGACTTTTCTGGCTGCTGCAATGTTAAATGCAGTGATCGCCTTGCATTAAAGAAATATTGCAACACCCTGCGATGTGAAATGCAACAATAATCCTGCAAAACCTCTCAAATGTTAAATGCGACTAAAGCATCGTATTAGGATAACTTTGCAGGCTGCTGCATTGTTAAATGCAGCGCTGGCGTTGCATTAAAGCAATATTGCAACCCCCTGGGATGTTAAATGCAATAAAATTAATTGCAATAATTTTGCAAAACCTCTCAAATGTTAAATGCAATTAATGCAACGCATTAGAACAACTTTGCAGGCTCCTGCAATGTTAAATGCAGCGCAGGCCTTGCATTAAAGCAAAATTGCAGCTGTTCTGGGGTATTAAACGCATTAAAATCATTGTAATAATCATGCAAAATCTCTCAAATGTTCAATGCAACTAATGCATGGTACCATTAAAATCTTTATTGGTGTACGGTTCCCCCTGACATCCATCCACCCACCCACCGATCGATCAATCAATCAATCTTTGATTAATTCTTATTATTATTAATTATATAAATTATTATTACTATAGTATTATTATTGTATTTACTACCCCCGGCATCGCATTAGGATGACTTTTCAGGCTGCTGCAATGTTAAATGCAGTGATCGCCTTGCATTAAAGAAATATTGCAACACCCTGCGATGTGAAATGCAATAATAATCCTGCAAAACCTCTCAAATGTTAAACGTGACTAATGCATCGTATTAGGATAACTTTGCAGGCTACTGCAATGTTAAATGCAGTGATGGCCTTGCATTAAAGTCATCTAGCGACCCCCCATGGATGTTATATGCATTAAATTAATTGCAATAATTTTGCAAAACCTCTCAAATGTTAAATGCAACAAATGCATCGCATTAGGATGACTTTTCTGGCTGCTGCAATGTTAAATGCAGTGATCGCCTTGCATTAAAGAAATATTGGAACACCCTGCGATGTGAAATGCAACAATAATCCTGCAAAACCTCTCAAATGTTAAATGCGACTAAAGCATCGTATTAGGATAACTTTGCAGGCTGCTGCATTGTTAAATGCAGCGCTGGCGTTGCATTAAAGCAATATTGCAACCCCCTGGGATGTTAAATGCAATAAAATTAATTGCAATAATTTTGCAAAACCTCTCAAATGTTAAATGCAATTAATGCAACGCATTAGAACAACTTTGCAGGCTCCTGCAATGTTAAATGCAGCGCAGGCCTTGCATTAAAGCAAAATTGCAGCTGTTCTGGGGTATTAAACGCATTAAAATCATTGTAATAATCATGCAAAATCTCTCAAATGTTCAATGCAACTAATGCATGGTACCATTAAAATCTTTATTGGTGTACGGTTCCCCCTGACATCCATCCACCCACCCACCGATCGATCAATCAATCAATCTTTGATTAATTCTTATTATTATTAATTATATAAATTATTATTACTATAGTATTATTATTGTATTTACTACCCCCGGCATCGCATTAGGATGACTTTTCAGGCTGCTGCAATGTTAAATGCAGTGATCGCCTTGCATTAAAGAAATATTGCAACACCCTGCGATGTGAAATGCAATAATAATCCTGCAAAACCTCTCAAATGTTAAACGTGACTAATGCATCGTATTAGGATAACTTTGCAGGCTACTGCAATGTTAAATGCAGTGATGGCCTTGCATTAAAGTCATCTAGCGACCCCCCATGGATGTTATATGCATTAAATTAATTGCAATAATTTTGCAAAACCTCTCAAATGTTAAATGCAACAAATGCATCGCATTAGGATGACTTTTCTGGCTGCTGCAATGTTAAATGCAGTGATCGCCTTGCATTAAAGAAATATTGGAACACCCTGCGATGTGAAATGCAACAATAATCCTGCAAAACCTCTCAAATGTTAAATGCGACTAAAGCATCGTATTAGGATAACTTTGCAGGCTGCTGCATTGTTAAATGCAGCGCTGGCGTTGCATTAAAGCAATATTGCAACCCCCTGGGATGTTAAATGCAATAAAATTAATTGCAATAATTTTGCAAAACCTCTCAAATGTTAAATGCAATTAATGCAACGCATTAGAACAACTTTGCAGGCTCCTGCAATGTTAAATGCAGCGCAGGCCTTGCATTAAAGCAAAATTGCAGCTGTTCTGGGGTATTAAACGCATTAAAATCATTGTAATAATCATGCAAAATCTCTCAAATGTTCAATGCAACTAATGCATGGTACCATTAAAATCTTTATTGGTGTACGGTTCCCCCTGACATCCATCCACCCACCCACCGATCGATCAATCAATCAATCTTTGATTAATTCTTATTATTATTAATTATATAAATTATTATTACTATAGTATTATTATTGTATTTACTACCCCCGGCATCGCATTAGGATGACTTTTCAGGCTGCTGCAATGTTAAATGCAGTGATCGCCTTGCATTAAAGAAATATTGCAACACCCTGCGATGTGAAATGCAATAATAATCCTGCAAAACCTCTCAAATGTTAAACGTGACTAATGCATCGTATTAGGATAACTTTGCAGGCTACTGCAATGTTAAATGCAGTGATGGCCTTGCATTAAAGTCATCTAGCGACCCCCCATGGATGTTATATGCATTAAATTAATTGCAATAATTTTGCAAAACCTCTCAAATGTTAAATGCAACAAATGCATCGCATTAGGATGACTTTTCTGGCTGCTGCAATGTTAAATGCAGTGATCGCCTTCCATTAAAGAAATATTGGAACACCCTGCGATGTGAAATGCAACAATAATCCTGCAAAACCTCTCAAATGTTAAATGCGACTAAAGCATCGTATTAGGATAACTTTGCAGGCTGCTGCATTGTTAAATGCAGCGCTGGCGTTGCATTAAAGCAATATTGCAACCCCTGGGATGTTAAATGCAATAAAATTAATTGCAACAATTTTGCAAAACCTCTCAAATGTTAAATGCAATTAATGCAACGCATTAGAACAACTTTGCAGGCTCCTGCAATGTTAAATGCAGCGCAGGCCTTGCATTAAAGCAAAATTGCAGCTGTTCTGGGGTATTAAACGCATTAAAATCATTGTAATAATCATGCAAAATCTCTCAAATGTTCAATGCAACTAATGCATGGTACCATTAAAATCTTTATTGGTGTACGGTTCCCCCTGACATCCATCCACCCACCCACCGATCGATCAATCAATCAATCTTTGATTCATTCTTCTTATTATTAATTATATAAATTATTATTACTATAGTATTATTATTGTATTTACTACCCCCGGCATCGCATTAGGATGACTTTTCAGGCTGCTGCAATGTTAAATGCAGTGATCGCCTTGCATTAAAGAAATATTGCAACACCCTGCGATGTGAAATGCAATAATAATCCTGCAAAACCTCTCAAATGTTAAACGTGACTAATGCATCGTATTAGGATAACTTTGCAGGCTACTGCAATGTTAAATGCAGTGATGGCCTTGCATTAAAGTCATCTAGCGACCCCCCATGGATGTTATATGCATTAAATTAATTGCAATAACTTTGCAAAACCTCTCAAATGTTAAATGCAACAAATGCATCGCATTAGGATGACTTTTCTGGCTGCTGCAATGTTAAATGCAGTGATCGCCTTGCATTAAAGAAATATTGCAACACCCTGCGATGTGAAATGCAATAATAATCCTGCAAAACCTCTCAAATGTTAAATGCGACTAAAGCATCGTATTAGGATAACTTTGCAGGCTGCTGCATTGTTAAATGCAGCGCTGGCGTTGCATTAAAGCAATATTGCAACCCCCTGGGATGTTAAATGCAATAAAATTAATTGCAATAATTTTGCAAAACCTCTCAAATGTTAAATGCAATTAATGCAACACATTAGAACAACTTTGCAGGCTCCTGCAATGTTAAATGCAGCGCAGGCCTTGCATTAAAGCAAAATTGCAGCTGTTCTGGGGTATTAAACGCATTAAAATCATTGCAATAATCATGCAAAATCTCTCAAATGTTCAATGCAACTAATGCATGGTACCATTAAAATCTTTATTGGTGTACGGTTCCCCCTGACATCCATCCACCCACCCACCGATCGATCAATCAATCAATCTTTGATTAATTCTTATTATTATTAATAATATAATTTATTATTACTATAGTATTATTATTGTATTTACTACCCCCGGCATCGCATTAGGATGACTTTTCAGGCTGCTGCAATGTTAAATGCAGTGATCGCCTTGCATTAAAGAAATATTGCAACACCCTGCGATGTGAAATGCAATAATAATCCTGCAAAACCTCTCAAATGTTAAACGTGACTAATGCATCGTATTAGGATAACTTTGCAGGCTACTGCAATGTTAAATGCAGTGATGGCCTTGCATTAAAGTCATCTAGCGACCCCCCATGGATGTTATATGCATTAAATTAATTGCAATAATTTTGCAAAACCTCTCAAATGTTAAATGCAACAAATGCATCGCATTAGGATGACTTTTCTGGCTGCTGCAATGTTAAATGCAGTGATCGCCTTGCATTAAAGAAATATTGCAACACCCTGCGATGTGAAATGCAATAATAATCCTGCAAAACCTCTCAAATGTTAAATGCGACTAAAGCATCGTATTAGGATAACTTTGCAGGCTGCTGCATTGTTAAATGCAGCGCTGGCGTTGCATTAAAGCAATATTGCAACCCCCTGGGATGTTAAATGCAATAAAATTAATTGCAATAATTTTGCAAAACCTCTCAAATGTTAAATGCAATTAATGCAACGCATTAGAACAACTTTGCAGGCTCCTGCAATGTTAAATGCAGCGCAGGCCTTGCATTAAAGCAAAATTGCAGCTGTTCTGGGGTATTAAACGCATTAAAATCATTGTAATAATCATGCAAAATCTCTCAAATGTTCAATGCAACTAATGCATGGTACCATTAAAATCTTTATTGGTGTACGGTTCCCCCTGACATCCATCCACCCACCCACCGATCGATCAATCAATCAATCTTTGATTAATTCTTATTATTATTAATTATATAAATTATTATTACTATAGTATTATTATTGTATTTACTACCCCCGGCATCGCATTAGGATGACTTTTCAGGCTGCTGCAATGTTAAATGCAGTGATCGCCTTGCATTAAAGAAATATTGCAACACCCTGCGATGTGAAATGCAATAATAATCCTGCAAAACCTCTCAAATGTTAAACGTGACTAATGCATCGTATTAGGATAACTTTGCAGGCTACTGCAATGTTAAATGCAGTGATGGCCTTGCATTAAAGTCATCTAGCGACCCCCCATGGATGTTATATGCATTAAATTAATTGCAATAATTTTGCAAAACCTCTCAAATGTTAAATGCAACAAATGCATCGCATTAGGATGACTTTTCTGGCTGCTGCAATGTTAAATGCAGTGATCGCCTTGCATTAAAGAAATATTGCAACATCCTGCGATGTGAAATGCAATAATAATCCTGCAAAACCTCTCAAATGTTAAATGCGACTAAAGCATCATATTAGGATAACTTTGCAGGCTGCTGCATTGTTAAATGCAGCGCTGGCGTTGCATTAAAGCAATATTGCAACCCCCTGGGATGTTAAATGCAATAAAATTAATTGCAATAATTTTGCAAAACCTCTCAAATGTTAAATGCAATTAATGCAACGCATTAGAACAACTTTGCAGGCTCCTGCAATGTTAAATGCAGCGCAGGCCTTGCATTAAAGCAAAATTGCAGCTGTTCTGGGGTATTAAACGCATTAAAATCATTGTAATAATCATGCAAAATCTCTCAAATGTTCAATGCAACTAATGCATGGTACCATTAAAATCTTTATTGGTGTACGGTTCCCCCTGACATCCATCCACCCACCCACCGATCGATCAATCAATCAATCTTTGATTCATTCTTATTATTATTAATTATATAAATTATTATTACTATAGTATTATTATTGTATTTACTACCCCCGGCATCGCATTAGGATGACTTTTCAGGCTGCTGCAATGTTAAATGCAGTGATCGCCTTGCATTAAAGAAATATTGCAACACCCTGCGATGTGAAATGCAATAATAATCCTGCAAAACCTCTCAAATGTTAAATGCGACTAAAGCATCGTATTAGGATAACTTTGCAGGCTGCTGCATTGTTAAATGCAGCGCTGGCGTTGCATTAAAGCAATATTGCAACCCCTGGGATGTTAAATGCAATAAAATTAATTGCAATAATTTTGCAAAACCTCTCAAATGTTAAATGCAATTAATGCAACGCATTAGAACAACTTTGCAGGCTCCTGCAATGTTAAATGCAGCGCAGGCCTTGCATTAAAGCAAAAGTGCAGCTGTTCGGGGGTACTAAACGCATTAAAATCATTGTAATAATCATGCAAAATCTCTCAAATGTTCAATGCAACGAATGCATGGTACCATTAAAATCTTTATTGGTGTACGGTTCCCCCTGACATCCATCCACCCACCCACCGATCGATCAATCAATCAATCTTTGATTAATTCTTATTATTATTAATAATATAAATTATTATTACTATAGTATTATTATTGTATTTACTACCCCCGGCATCGCATTAGGATGACTTTTCAGGCTGCTGCAATGTTAAATGCAGTGATCGCCTTGCATTAAAGAAATATTGCAACACCCTGCGATGTGAAATGCAATAATAATCCTGCAAAACCTCTCAAATGTTAAATGTGACTAATGCATCGTATTAGGATAACTTTGCAGGCTACTGCAATGTTAAATGCAGTGATGGCCTTGCATTAAAGTCATCTAGCGACCCCCCATGGATGTTATATGCATTAAATTAAATGCAATAATTTTGCAAAACCTCTCAAATGTTAAATGCAACAAATGCATCGCATTAGGATGACTTTTCTGGCTGCTGCAATGTTAAATGCAGTGATCGCCTTGCATTAAAGAAATATTGCAACACCCTGCGATGTGAAATGCAATAATAATCCTGCAAAACCTCTCAAATGTTAAACGTGACTAATGCATCGTATTAGGATAACTTTGCAGGCTACTGCAATGTTAAATGCAGTGATGGCCTTGCATTAAAGCCATCTAGCGACCCCCCATGGATGTTATATGCATTAAATTAATTGCAATAATTTTGCAAAACCTCTCAAATGTTAAATGCAACAAATGCATCGCATTAGGATGACTTTTCTGGCTGCTGCAATGTTAAATGCAGTGATCGCCTTGCATTAAAGAAATATTGCAACACCCTGCGATGTGAAATGCAATAATAATCCTGCAAAACCTCTCAAATGTTAAATGCGACTAAAGCATCATATTAGGATAACTTTGCAGGCTGCTGCATTGTTAAATGCAGCGCTGGCGTTGCATTAAAGCAATATTGCAACCCCCTGGGATGTTAAATGCAATAAAATTAATTGCAATAATTTTGCAAAACCTCTCAAATGTTAAATGCAATTAATGCAACGCATTAGAACAACTTTGCAGGCTCCTGCAATGTTAAATGCAGCGCAGGCCTTGCATTAAAGCAAAATTGCAGCTGTTCTGGGGTATTAAACGCATTAAAATCATTGTAATAATCATGCAAAATCTCTCAAATGTTCAATGCAACTAATGCATGGTACCATTAAAATCTTTATTGGTGTACGGTTCCCCCTGACATCCATCCACCCACCGACCGATCGATCAATCAATCAATCTTTGATTAATTCTTATTATTATTAATAATATAAATTATTATTACTATAGTATTATTATTGTATTTACTACCCCCGGCATCGCATTAGGATGACTTTTCTGGCTGCTGCAATGTTAAATGCAGTGATCGCCTTGCATTAAAGAAATATTGCAACACCCTGCGATGTGAAATGCAATAATAATCCTGCAAAACCTCTCAAATGTTAAACGTGACTAATGCATCGTATTAGGATAACTTTGCAGGCTACTGCAATGTTAAATGCAGTGATGGTCTTGCATTAAAGTCATCTAGCGACCCCCCATGGATGTTATATGCATTAAATTAATTGCAATAATTTTGCAAAACCTCTCAAATGTTAAATGCAACAAATGCATCGCATTAGGATGACTTTCCTGGCTGCTGCAATGTTAAATGCAGTGATCGCCTTGCATTAAAGAAATATTGCAACACCCTGCGATGTGAAATGCAATAATAATCCTGCAAAACCTCTCAAATGTTAAATGCGACTAAAGCATCGTATTAGGATAACTTTGCAGGCTGCTGCATTGTTAAATGCAGCGCTGGCGTTGCATTAAAGCAATATTGCAACCCCTGGGATGTTAAATGAAATAAAATTAATTGCAATAATTTTGCAAAACCTCTCAAATGTTAAATGCAATTAATGCAACGCATTAGAACAACTTTGCAGGCTCCTGCAATGTTAAATGCAGCGCAGGCCTTGCATTAAAGCAATATTGCAGCTGTTCTGGGGTATTAAACGCATTAAAATCATTGTAATAATCATGCAAAATCTCTCAAATGTTCAATGCAACTAATGCATGGTACCATTAAAATCTTTATTGGTGTACGGTTCCCCCTGACATCCATCCACCCACCGACCGATCGATCAATCAATCAATCTTTGATTAATTCTTATTATTATTAATAATATAAATTATTATTACTATAGTATTATTATTGTATTTACTACCCCCGGCATCGCATTAGGATGACTTTTCAGGCTGCTGCAATGTTAAATGCAGTGATGGCCTTGCATTAAAGTCATCTAGCGACCCCCCATGAATGTTATATGCATTAAATAAATTGCAATAATTTTGCAAAACCTCTCAAATGTTAAATGCAACAAATGCATCGCATTAGGATGACTTTTCTGGCTGCTGCAATGTTAAATGCAGTGATCGCCTTGCATTAAAGAAATATTGCAACACCCTGCGATGTGAAATGCAATAATAATCCTGCAAAACCTCTCAAATGTTAAACGTGACTAATGCATCGTATTAGGATAACTTTGCAGGCTACTGCAATGTTAAATGCAGTGATGGCCTTGCATTAAAGTCATCTAGCGACCCCCCATGGATGTTATATGCATTAAATTAATTGCAATAATTTTGCAAAACCTCTCAAATGTTAAATGCAACAAATGCATCGCATTAGGATGACTTTTCTGGCTGCTGCAATGATAAATGCAGTGATCGCCTTGCATTAAAGAAATATTGCAACACCCTGCGATGTGAAATGCAATAATAATCCTGCAAAACCTCTCAAATGTTAAATGCGACTAAAGCATCATATTAGGATAACTTTGCAGGCTGCTGCATCGTTAAATGCAGCGCTGGCGTTGCATTAAAGCAATATTGCAACCCCTGGGATGTTAAATGCAATAAAATTAATTGCAATAATTTTGCAAAACCTCTCAAATGTTAAATGCAATTAATGCAACGCATTAGAACAACTTTGCAGGCTCCTGCAATGTTAAATGCAGCGCAGGCCTTGCATTAAAGCAAAATTGCAGCTGTTCTGGGGTATTAAACGCATTAAAATCATTGTAATAATCATGCAAAATCTCTCAAATGTTCAATGCAACTAATGCATGGTACCATTAAAATCTTTATTGTTGTACGGTTCCCCCTGACATCCATCCACCCACCCACCGATCGATCAATCAATCAATCTTTGATTAATTCTTATTATTATTAATAATATAAATTATTATTACTATAGTATTATTATTGTATTTACTACCCCCGGCATCGCATTAGGATGACTTTTCAGGCTGCTGCAATGTTAAATGCAGTGATCGCCTTGCATTAAAGAAATATTGCAACACCCTGCGATGTGAAATGCAATAATAATCCTGCAAAACCTCTCAAATGTTAAACGTGACTAATGCATCGTATTAGGATAACTTTGCAGGCTACTGCAATGTTAAATGCAGTGATGGCCTTGCATTAAAGTCATCTAGCGACCCCCCATGGATGTTATATGCATTAAATTAATTGCAATAATTTTGCAAAACCTCTCAAATGTTAAATGCAACAAATGCATCGCATTAGGATGACTTTTCTGGCTGCTGCAATGTTAAATGCAGTGATCGCCTTGCATTAAAGAAATATTGCAACACCCTGCGATGTGAAATGCAATAATAATCCTGCAAAACCTCTCAAATGTTAAACGTGACTAATGCATCGTATTAGGATAACTTTGCAGGCTACTGCAATGTTAAATGCAGTGATGGCCTTGCATTAAAGTCATCTAGCGACCCCCCATGGATGTTATATGCATTAAATTAATTGCAATAATTTTGCAAAACCTCTCAAATGTTAAATGCAACAAATGCATCGCATTAGGATGACTTTTCTGGCTGCTGCAATGTTAAATGCAGTGATCGCCTTGCATTAAAGAAATATTGCAACACCCTGCGATGTGAAATGCAATAATAATCCTGCAAAACCTCTCAAATGTTAAACGTGACTAATGCATCGTATTAGGATAACTTTGCAGGCTACTGCAATGTTAAATGCAGTGATGGCCTTGCATTAAAGTCATCTAGCGACCCCCCATGGATGTTATATGCATTAAATTAATTGCAATAATTTTGCAAAACCTCTCAAATGTTAAATGCAACAAATGCATCGCATTAGGATGACTTTTCTGGCTGCTGCAATGTTAAATGCAGTGATCGCCTTGCATTAAAGAAATATTGCAACACCCTGCGATGTGAAATGCAATAATAATCCTGCAAAACCTCTCAAATGTTAAATGCTACTAAAGCATCGTATTAGGATAACTTTGCAGGCTGCTGCATTGTTAAATGCAGCGCTGGCGTTGCATTAAAGCAATATTGCAACCCCCTGGGATGTTAAATGCAATAAAATTAATTGCAATAATTTTGCAAAACCTCTCAAATGTTAAATGCAATTAATGCAATGCATTAGAACAACTTTGCAGGCTCCTGCAATGTTAAATGCAGCGCAGGCCTTGCATTAAAGCAAAATTGCAGCTGTTCTGGGGTATTAAACGCATTAAAATCATTGTAATAATCATGCAAAATCTCTCAAATGTTCAATGCAACTAATGCATGGTACCATTAAAATCTTTATTGGTGTACGGTTCCCCTGACATCCATCCACCCACCCACCGATCGATCAATCAATCAATCTTTGATTAATTGTTATTATTATTAATAATATAAATTATTATTACTATAGTATTATTATTGTATTTACTACCCCCGGCATCGCATTAGGATGACTTTTCAGGCTGCTGCAATGTTAAATGCAGTGATCGCCTTGCATTAAAGAAATATTGCAACACCCTGCGATGTGAAATGCAATAATAATCCTGCAAAACCTCTCAAATGTTAAACGTGACTAATGCATCGTATTAGGATAACTTTGCAGGCTACTGCAATGTTAAATGCAGTGATGGCCTTGCATTAAAGTCATCTAGCGACCCCCAATGGATGTTATATGCATTAAATTAATTGCAATAATTTGCAAAACCTCTCAAATGTTAAATGCAACAAATGCATCGCATTAGGATGACTTTTCAGGCTGCTGCAATGTTAAATGCAGTGATCGCCTTGCATTAAAGAAATATTGCAACACCCTGCGATGTGAAATGCAATAATAATCCTGCAAAACCTCTCAAATGTTAAACGTGACTAATGCATCGTATTAGGATAACTTTGCAGGCTACTGCAATGTTAAATGCAGTGATGGCCTTGCATTAAAGTCATCTTGCGACCCCCCATGGATGTTATATGCATTAAATTAATTGCAATAATTTTGCAAAACCTCTCAAATGTTAAATGCAACAAATGCATCGCATTAGGATGACTTTTCTGGCTGCTGCAATGTTAAATGCAGTGATCGCCTTGCATTAAAGAAATATTGCAACACCCTGCGATGTGAAATGCAATAATAATCCTGCAAAACCTCTCAAATGTTAAATGCGACTAAAGCATCGTATTAGGATAACTTTGCAGGCTGCTGCATTGTTAAATGCAGTGCTGGCGTTGCATTAAAGCAATATTGCAACCCCTGGGATGTTAAATGCAATAAAATTAATTGCAATAATTTTGCAAAACCTCTCAAATGTTAAATGCAATTAATGCAACGCATTAGAACAACTTTGCAGGCTCCTGCAATGTTAAATGCAGCGCAGGCCTTGCATTAAAGCAAAATTGCAGCTGTTCTGGGGTATTAAACGCATTAAAATCATTGTAATAATCATGCAAAATCTCTCAAATGTTCAATGCAACTAATGCATGGTACCATTAAAATCTTTATTGGTGTACGGTTCCCCCTGACATCCATCCACCCACCCACCGATCGATCAATCAATCAATCTTTGATTAATTCTTATTATTATTAATAATATAAATTATTATTACTATAGTATTATTATTGTATTTACTACCCCCGGCATCGCATTAGGATGACTTTTCAGGCTGCTGCAATGTTAAATGCAGTGATCGCCTTGCATTAAAGAAATATTGCAACACCCTGCGATGTGAAATGCAATAATAATCCTGCAAAACCTCTCAAATGTTAAACGTGACTAATGCATCGTATTAGGATAACTTTGCAGGCTACTGCAATGTTAAATGCAGTGATGGCCTTGCATTAAAGTCATCTAGCGACCCCCAATGGATGTTATATGCATTAAATTAATTGCAATAATTTTGCAAAACCTCTCAAATGTTAAATGCAACAAATGCATCGCATTAGGATGACTTTTCAGGCTGCTGCAATGTTAAATGCAGTGATCGCCTTGCATTAAAGAAATATTGCAACACCCTGCGATGTGAAATGCAATAATAATCCTGCAAAACCTCTCAAATGTTAAACGTGACTAATGCATCGTATTAGGATAACTTTGCAGGCTACTGCAATGTTAAATGCAGTGATGGCCTTGCATTAAAGTCATCTTGCGACCCCCCATGGATGTTATATGCATTAAATTAATTGCAATAATTTTGCAAAACCTCTCAAATGTTAAATGCAACAAATGCATCGCATTAGGATGACTTTTCTGGCTGCTGCAATGTTAAATGCAGTGATCGCCTTGCATTAAAGAAATATTGCAACACCCTGCGATGTGAAATGCAATAATAATCCTGCAAAACCTCTCAAATGTTAAACGTGACTAATGCATCGTATTAGGATAACTTTGCAGGCTACTGCAATGTTAAATGCAGTGATGGCCTTGCATTAAAGTCATCTAGCGACCCCCATGGATGTTATATGCATTAAATTAATTGCAATAATTTTGCAAAACCTCTCAAATGTTAAATGCAACAAATGCATCGCATTAGGATGACTTTTCTGGCTGCTGCAATGTTAAATGCAGTGATCGCCTTGCATTAAAGAAATATTGCAACACCCTGCGATGTGAAATGCAATAATAATCCTGCAAAACCTCTCAAATGTTAAATGCGACTAAAGCATCGTATTAGGATAACTTTGCAGGCTGCTGCATTGTTAAATGCAGCGCTGGCGTTGCATTAAAGCAATATTGCAAACCCCTGGGATGTTAAATGCAATAAAATTAATTGCAATAATTTTGCAAAACCTCTCAAATGTTAAATGCAATTAATGCAACGCATTAGAACAACTTTGCAGGCTCCTGCAATGTTAAATGCAGCGCAGGCCTTGCATTAAAGCAAAATTGCAGCTGTTCTGGGGTATTAAACGCATTAAAATCATTGTAATAATCATGCAAAATCTCTCAAATGTTCAATGCAACTAATGCATGGTACCATTAAAATCTTTATTGGTGTACGGTTCCCCCTGACATCCATCCACCCACCCACCGATCGATCAATCAATCTTTGATTAATTCTTATTATTATTAATAATATAAATTATTATTACTATAGTATTATTATTGTATTTACTACCCCCGGCATCGCATTAGGATGACTTTTCAGGCTGCTGCAATGTTAAATGCAGTGATCGCCTTGCATTAAAGAAATATTGCAACACCCTGCGATGTGAAATGCAATAATAATCCTGCAAAACCTCTCAAATGATAAACGTGACTAATGCATCGTATTAGGATAACTTTGCAGGCTACTGCAATGTTAAATGCAGTGATGGCCTTGCATTAAAGTCATCTAGCGACCCCCCATGGATGTTATATGCATTAAATTAATTGCAATAATTTTGCAAAACCTCTCAAATGTTAAATGCAACAAATGCATCGCATTAGGATGACTTTTCTGGCTGCTGCAATGTTAAATGCAGTGATCGCCTTGCATTAAAGAAATATTGCAACACCCTGCGATGTGAAATGCAATAATAATCCTGCAAAACCTCTCAAATGTTAAATGCGACTAAAGCATCGTATTAGGATAACTTTGCAGGCTGCTGCATTGTTAAATGCAGCGCTGGCGTTGCATTAAAGCAATATTGCAACCCCCTGGGATGTTAAATGCAATAAAATTAATTGCAATAATTTTGCAAAACCTCTCAAATGTTAAATGCAATTAATGCAACGCATTAGAACAACTTTGCAGGCTCCTGCAATGTTAAATGCAGCGCAGGCCTTGCATTAAAGCTAATTTGCAGCTGTTCTGGGGTACTAAACGCATTAAAATCATTGTAATAATCATGCAAAATCTCTCAAATGTTCAATGCAACTAATGCATGGTACCATTAAAATCTTTATTGGTGTACGGTTCCCCCTGACATCCATCCACCCACCCACCGATCGATCAATCAATCTTTGATTAATTCTTATTATTATTAATAATATAAATTATTATTACTATAGTATTATTATTGTATTTACTACCCCCGGCATCGCATTAGGATGACTTTTCAGGCTGCTGCAATGTTAAATGCAGTGATCGCCTTGCATTAAAGAAATATTGCAACACCCTGCGATGTGAAATGCAATAATAATCCTGCAAAACCTCTCAAATGTTAAACGTGACTAATGCATCGTATTAGGATAACTTTGCAGGCTACTGCAATGTTAAATGCAGTGATGGCCTTGCATTAAAGTCATCTAGCGACCCCCCATGGATGTTATATGCATTAAATTAATTGCAATAATTTTGCAAAACCTCTCAAATGTTAACCCCAAATAAGAAAAAGAAAGAAAAGAAAAAAAGATTAAAGACTGCCTGGTTGTTGGTGGTCCTGCACACGCCCCATGGAATTCCAAACAGAATAAACTGTATATGTATATACATCTCTCCCAAAAGAACCATTGTAAATATGAACAATTCTTCTATATATATAGGCCCCTCTTTTGTAGATAAGGACGCCAGATATTTAAAAAAGTATCATATTTGTTCCTTAAATTATAAGTAATTTTTTCAAGTGGGATACAGTTAGAAATTTCATTATTCCAAAGGTCCATACTTAAATAGGAATCAGATTTCCAAGTAACTGCGATAGTTTTTTTGGCTACTGCTAATGCAATTTTTATAAATTCTTTCTGATATTTATTCATTTTAAGTTGTGGTCTTATTCCTTCAACATCACCCAATAACAAAAATCTTGGGTTGTATGGAAGTTGTATTCCGATAATCTGTTCTAAAAAGCTTCTTAAGTTTGTCCAAAAAGGTTGTATTTTTGAACAGGACCAAGTAGAATGAAACAAAGTACCAATTTCTTGATTGCACCGAAAACATTGGTCAGATAAACTTGAGTTTATTCTCTTTAATTTTTGTGGGGTGATATATAATTGATGCAGAAAGTTATATTGTACTAGTCTAAACCGAACATTTATTGTATTTTTCATACTGTCAAGGCATAGTTTTGACCAATTTGTTCCATCAATATTAATATTCAAATCCGTTTCCCATTTTCGCCTTGATATATGAATTCCTTGTTTAGGAGCCTTTTTTGAATTAGATTATATATAATAGAAGTAAAAAAAATGATTTGTCCTTTTTGAATTAGGTTTTCAATTTCCTTAGATTTCGGCAATAACATTGTTTGACCCAATTTATCTTTTAAATAAGCTCTTAATTGAAAGTAACAGAAAAGGGAATTATTTGATATATGATATTTATTTTTCAATTGTTCAAATGACATCAATATACCTTTTTCAAAGCAATCACCTATATATCTAATCCCTTTTTGATGCCACCTATATAGAAGCTGGTTATCCATTGTAAAAGGTATCAATCTATTCTGAATCAAAGTTGTCTTTCCTAATAAAGATTTTTTTGTTTCATCCTCAAAATTTACCTTATTCCATAATCCGATCAAGTGTTTTAATAATGGAGATTCTTTCAGTCCCCGTATCAATTTAGGTTCCCATTTATATATAAAGTCTTCTGGTATATTTTCTCCTATTTTATCTAGTTCTATTCTTATCCATGCCGGGTTTTTTTCTTCAAAAAGAGATGCAATAAACCTCAGTTGGTTTGCTTTATAATAATTCTTAAAGTTCGGAAGTTGTAATCCTCCTGAATCAAACTTCCATGTCAATTTTTCCAACGATATTCTTGACATTTTACCTTTCCAAAGAAATTTCCGCACATATTTATTTAACTCTTGAAAAAACTTCTGTGGTACTTGTATTGGTAATGTTTGGAATAAATATTGTAATTTCAGAAATATATTCATTTTAACGGCATTAACTCTTCCTATTAATGTTATTGGTAATGTCATCCATTTATCAAGGTCCTCTTTTATTTTTCTTAGTAATAATAAATAATTTAATTTATATAAATTCTTCATATCATTATCAATTCTTATACCTAAATACTTTATACCAATTAATGGCCATCTAAATTGGGTTAGTAATCGACATTGAGTGTAATCTCCTTTAGTAAGGGGTAAAATTTCACTTTTATCCCAATTTATTTTATAACCTGATATTCTTCCATATTCTTCTAATCTAAAAGATAGTTTGCGCAACGAATCTAATGGTTTTGTTAAGTGTATCAAAACCTCATCTGCAAATAAATTAATCTTAAATTCTTCCTGATTGACTTTAAAACCCTTAATATCTGGGTCAGTTCTAATTAGTTCAGCTAACGGTTCTATCGCCAGGACAAATAAAGCAGGTGATAATGGGCATCCTTGTCTAGTTGACCTTTTTAATTGAAACGGTGTTGAAATTTGGCCATTTGTCGCTACCTTAGCTTTGGGATTCACATTTAGAGTTTTAATCCAGTTTATAAAAGTTGTTCCTAACCCATATTTTTCCAATACTTTATATAAAAAATCCCACTCTAACCTATCAAATGCTTTTTCTGCATCCAGAGCTACTGCTACACTTATTTCATTCCTCTTTTGTGCCAAATGCATTATACTAAGTAACCTAGTTACATTATCTGCAGAATGTCTATTTTTTAATAAATCCAGTTTGATCCATATGTACTAATTTTGGTAAATACTTAGACAATCTATTAGATAAAATTTTTGCTACTATTTTATAATCTGTATTCAGCAAAGATATAGGTCTATATGATGTTGGTTTTAAAGGATCCCTATCTTTTTTTGGTATTACTGTTAAAATCGCTGTCGTAAAAGACTCTGGGAGGTTATGTGTTCTTTCCGCCCGCTGTATTACCTCCATAAAAGGAGGAATTAATAATTATTTAAATTTTTTATAAAATTCTGGCGGGAACCCATCTTCTCCTGGGGATTTATTACTCTGTAGTGATATTAACACTTCTTTGACCTCTTTTAATGAAAAAGGCATATCTAATCCCATCTGTTCTTCTAAATTTAATTTAGGAAGGTTTATTTGTGCTAAAAAAATCTATCTCATTAGTATCTTTTTGTGATTCTGACGTATAATTCAGAATTTAAAAAAAAAAAGGTTTCATTAATTTCTAAAGGTTTATAAGTAATTTTATTTGTATTTATTCTAATAGCGTTAATCGTTCTCGAAGACTGTTCGGCTTTCAACTGCCAAGCAAGGACCTTATGTGATCTCTCTCCTAACTCATAGTACTTTGTTTAGTTCTCATAATTGCTTTTTCTGTTCGGTATGTCTGTAATGTATTATATTGTAACTTCTTATTGTAACTTATTATATTGTAACTTCTTATTGATAAGTTGTCTTCGTTTCTCTTCCGTTACATACCTTTGAGATTCTTTTTCTAATTTTGTAATTTCTTTCTCCAATTGTTCTACTTCGGCCATATATTCTTTCTTAATTTTGGAAGTATAACTTATTATCTGTCCTCTCAAATATGCTTTCATTGCATCCCATATAACAAATTTATCATCAACTGAATTGGAATTTGTATCTAAATAAAATTGAATATGTCTTCTCATAAACTCACAAAAATCTTCTCGATTTAATAATGTTGAATTAAATCTCCATCTATAAGTAATTTCCTCTTTATCCATCATTACCATCGACATTGTTAAAGGGGAGTGATCTGATAATGTTCTTGCTTTATATTCAACATTTTTCACTCTGTCCTGTATGTTTGTTGATAATAAAAAGAGATCAATCCTCGAATAAGTTTTATGTCTATATGAGTAAAAAGAATAATCTCTTTCTCTTGGGTTAAGTCTTCTCCATATATCGGTTAGATTTAAATCTTTCATCAATGACAAAGTTAATTTTGCTATTTTCGTTTTTGTAACTGTCCTAACTGATCTATCTAAAACTGGGTCTAAGCAAAAATTAAAGTCTCCACCTATTAGTATTTTATCTTGGGCATCGGCCAGATTCAAAAAAGTTTCTTGTATAAATTTTATATCATTTTCATTTGGTGCATAAATATTCATCAAGGTCCATAATTCCGAAAAGAGTTGGCAATGTATAATCACATATCTTCCCGCAGGATCAATAATTGTATTTTGTATTTTGATTGGTAATGTTTTATTAATCAAAATTGCAACTCCCCTCGCTTTTGAATTGAATGAAGCTGCAGTAACCGTTCCCACCCAGTCTCTTTTTAATTTCTGATGTTCCATCTCTGTTAAATGAATTTCCTGCAAAAAAGCTATATCTATCTTCATTTTTTTAATATGTGTTAAAATTCTTTTTCTTTTTACCGGCCCATTTAACCCATTAACATTAAAACTCAAAAGTTCAGTAATTTAACCATTATTCTTAACAAAATTACTCCTATCTATAACATAACACCTCGTTTCTCATGGTTCTTTGGGGAGTTTCCTTAAAATTCACCATGTTGCTGTACATCCCCCCCCCCCAACATCCAGGCTAAAAGATGAAAAAGAAAAATAAATAGTTAAAGAAACCCAAAATAACCCCCTACTAATGCTGTTTATAAAAAA
Source organism: Rhinoraja longicauda (assembly GCF_053455715.1). Taxonomy (NCBI): domain Eukaryota; kingdom Metazoa; phylum Chordata; class Chondrichthyes; order Rajiformes; family Arhynchobatidae; genus Rhinoraja; species Rhinoraja longicauda. The sequence continues at coordinate 6,764 of NW_027601675.1, read as the reverse complement.
GAAAACAGCATTACCTCCCTCCATTTTACGGGTCATGGCACACACCATGAATACACACATGAATCCCGCAGTCATCAATTGGTGGTTCTCCACTCCCCCCCCCGAACTAGCATAACCTTTTCTCCCAATCATTATTCATTCAATCTTTACATTTCATATCCTTTATCTTCTCTCCGTTCATATCCGTTTCAATCCATGTCTCATTGTCGTTCTTCTTGTATCTGGTGAGCCTTTGGAAGTTTTAAAGCAAATTCCTCATCTTCCTGGTAATCAGTAAAAAATTTGTTTCCTTCTCTTTCTATAAAAATATTCAGTGTTGCAGGGTATCGCAGGTAAAATCGATAACCTTTTTGCCACAGGGCTTTTTTCGCAGGGTTGAATTCCTTCCTTCTCTTCAAAAGCTCATAACTTATATCAGGATAGAAAAAAAGGTTATTCTCTCCACTTTTCGGAGGAGTAGAATTCTTTATGCATTGTGCAGCCGCCTTCAAAATTCTTTCTTTATCTTGATATCTCAATAATTTTATCAGAATTGATCTCGGATACTGACCCTGTTTTGGACTTGGTCTTAATGCCCTATGTGCCCTTTCAATTTCAATTTCGATTTCACTTTTTTCCATTCCCAAAATATTCGGAATCCATTTTTGAAAGAATTCTATTGAATCTTCTCCCTCTGCGCCTTCTTCAAGACCAACAATCTTTATATTGTTTCGTCTACTAGTATTCTCCAACAAGTCCAGTTTTTCAAATATCTGTTTCCTTTCTGTTATCCAAGCAGTTACGTTGTCTTCGATCTTATTCACTCTTTCAGTAGTATCTTCAGTCTTAACTTCCAATTTTTAAACTTTTTTATCCAATTTATCCATTTTTTTTAAACTTCTGTTGGTGGCGATGGTATTATTTTTTAATTGTTCACATACTTCTTGTAAGATCTCTTCCATACTTCCCCTATATTTTTTACTTTCAATTTTACCTTTAGGTCTATCAAATAGGCAAGGTTCATCTTCTGATGAATCTTCTTGATCGTCTGTATGTTCTTGGTCCTGGTCCTGGTCGATGTCACTATCTGTGGCAGAGGCATCCTGGGATTGTAGTTTCTTTAACTTCCCTTGTGACATTTCGCGCATGCACGGTTCCCCTTGTTCGCGTATGCGCGGTTCCCCGTATTCACGCGAGGCATGCTTCTTCCTCCCGGGTGCCGCCGCTCCTGCTTGCCATTCTTCGGGATCAGTCCTCTCAACTTGAGCACGAGGATTCTCCATCGCAACAGGGCCTCCTTCCCTCTTCTCACCCGATCTCTTTAAACCAATATGTTTCTTCAGTTTTTGTTTAGGAGACATGTTTCAATAATCCTCCGATCTTTATAGAGAATTATAGACTTTCTAAGAAACTTTTGTTCCATTTTTTTTTAACTTACTCGGTACTTTTCTAAGTTTTGTTCGGAGGAGCTGGAAGACCACAACCTGTGCCTACGTCATCACGTGCCGTCCCCGAACATTCTTTGCATCCATTTATCTTAATCAGACCGTGCCACATTCTCCGTGTGACCCAGAGGTTGTACTTGGACTTAAGTTTCTCCCGGTATTGTCTCTTGGCACCCTTGATGGCTTTGCGGAGACCACAGACTCTTCACACCACGGGACCCACTCACAAGTTAGGATACTCTCGACCTAGTGTTATCGTCCGGATTCACAATCTACAACATTGAAACTACTGAGGCCTGTCTATCGGACCACAGCGCTATCATTTTTGACGCATCTCTGCCTTTATCTCCCGCAAAATCTCATCTCCCTGTTCGCTACTCCCGCGACATAAATTCATTGCCTGCCAGTAAATTCTCCGAGGCTCTCACAGCTGCCCCCAACATCTGCACTATTGAGGCTTCTCCCCCCATCTCAGCACTGAGGATCTCACCTCTTTATTTAATATCACTTGCTCTTCCATCCTGGATTCTATCGCTCCCCTTAAAATGAAAAAGCCTAAGCCCAAAGGTCGGCCTTGGCTCAATGACACCACCAAAGCCCTAAGAAGGGAGTGCAGAAAATCAGAACGGAGGTGGAAATGTGACAAGCTTCAAATTTCCTTCGAAATTCTGAGAAACAATCTTCTCAAATACCAGGAAGCAGTAAAGTCTGCTAGAGCACAATACTTCTCCGACCTTATTTCCAAAAACTCTCATAACTCCAAAGTCCTATTTAGCACAATTACCTCTGTCATATGTCCCGCCCCCAGTACCAGCTTAGTTAGGTCCCCTGCTAAGTGCGAAGAATTCGCTAAATTTTTCACCAGCAAAGTTGAGAACATTAGAATGAACATTTCCCCTCCCACCCGTGACCTAGCTGTCTCACGAGTCTGTTCATCTAAATTGGACTGTTTCCAACCCGTCACTCTATCCTCCCTTGCAAAGCTTGTCTCCGCTATGAAACCTGCAACCTGCCCCCTTGATCCTGCCCCCACTGCCCTTCTGAAGGATGTCATTGCAATAGTCGCTCTATTATCAACAGTTCTCTGGCCACTGGCACTGTTCCAACCTGTTTCAAGCACGCGGTGGTCCAGCCCCTACTGAAAAAACCTAACCTAGACCCCACCTTGCCTAGTAACTACAGACCCATTTCCAAACTGCCATTCCTGTCAAAAGTCCTTGAAAAGGCAATTCTAAACCAATTAGTGCCATACCTACACCAAAACACCATCCTGGAAAGTTTCCAGTCAGGTTTCAGAGCCCACCACAGCACAGAGTCTGCCTTGTTGAAGGTACACAACGACCTGCTTCTCGCCATCGACACCGGCGACTGTGCAATCCTGCTCCGTCTCGACCTCAGCGCAGCGTTCGATACAGTGGACCACACCATCCTTATTGACCGTCTCCGGTACGCGGTTGGCATTGATGGCACTGCCGTGAGCTGGTTCGCTTCCTACCTCAAAGTTAGGAGTTTCGTCATCAACATAGGCAGTTATTCCTCTGCTCCAGCTAGCCCCTCCTGCGGAGTTCCACAAGGCTCCATCCTAGGCCCCATTCTCTTCTCTCTATACATGCTCCCCCTTGGCCAAATCATTCAAAGGCACGGCATTTCTTTCCACTGCTATGCCGATGACACTCAGCTTTACCTCCCCCTGAAGCCCTATAACCAGTCAAATTTAAACAGCCTCTTACACTGCCTTGAGGACATAAAATGTTGGATGGCACAGAACTTCCTCTAATTAAACGAGAGCAAGCCTGAGGTCATCCTATTAGGCCCCCCGACTCCATCAAATTGATAACAGGCAGTCTTGGAAGCCTATCCTGCCTAGTCAAACCGCATGTCAAAAACCTCGGCGTGTTATTTGACTCTGCATTAAAATTTGACAAGCAAGTCAACGCTGTGGTAAAAGCCAGCTTCTTCCAACTTCGTACCATAGCTAAAATCAAACCTTTCCTCCAATTCGACGGCACTGAAAAAAACATTCACGCTCTCATTTCCTCCCGCCTAGACTACTGCAACTCCCTATACACTGGGATCAGCCAATCTTCCCTGTCCCGCCTGCAACTGGTCCAAAACGCCGCAGCGAGACTCGTGACGAGTACCCATAAAAGGGACCACATCACGCCGATTCTGGCCTCTCTCCACTGGATCCCTGTATGGTACAGGATCAACTTCAAGCTCCTCCTATTCACATATAAAGCCCTAAATGGACATTCCCCCCCACTACATCAAAAATCTTCTAACCCACCTCTCTAACTCCAGGTCCCTCAGGTCGGCCGACTTGGGGCTACTCACTATCCCGCGGTCTAGGCTTAAGCTCAGGGTTTAACACGCTTTTGCGGTTGCAGCTCCTAGACTGCGGAACAGCATCCCTCTCCCCATCAGAACTGCCCCCTCCATCGACTCCTTTAAGTCCAGGCTCAAAACCTATTTCTACTCCCTAGCGTTTGAGGCCCATTGAGGAGGCGCTGTGAACTGTTTTGTATGTGCTGATATGTTTGTGTGCTACTGTATGTTTCATTTTTTCCTTAGTACCTTAACAGATGTACAGCACTTTGGTCAACGTGGGTTGTTTTTAAATTGACTTGACATGACTTGACTATATGCAAGCCCTCTTGAAATAAATGCTATTAAATAAGAGGAATATATCGGCTAGATGCACAGAGTCCCTTGCCCAGAGTAGGGGAAATGAGAACCAGAGGACATAGGTTTAAGGTGAGGGGGGAAAGATTTAGAAGGAACCCGAGGGGCAACTTTTCCACACAGCGGGTGGTGGGTGTATGGAACTAGCTGCCGGAGAAGGAAGTTGAGGCAGGGACTATCACACAGTTTAAGAGACACTTGGACAGGTACATGGATATGACAGGTTTGGAGGGATATGGGCCAAACGCGGGCACGTGGGAATAGTGTAGATAGGGCATGTTGGTTGGTGTGGGCAAGTTGGGGCGAAGGTAGGGCCTGTTTCCACGCTGCATCACTCTGTGACTCTAAATACTAACTCCGTGCAGTAGTCTGATTGTGGAGAGAAAGAAACTGTTCCTGATAAACTCCGGAACTCCCCGTAAAGTGGCAACACAAGTAGACAGAGCGGTGAAGAAGGCGTGTGGTCCGCTTGCCTTCATCTGCCGCGGAATCGAGTTCAAGAGCCAGGACGTCAAGATGCATCTCTCCAGGACTTTGGTCAGGCTGCATTTGGAGTATTGCACGCAGTTCTGTTCGTCCCACACTACAGGAAGGATGTGGGGGCTTTGGAGAGGACGAGAGGGGAGTCACAGAGACAGGGAGAGGGAGTTTAGGGGCCGGAGGGGAGGGGTTCACAGAGACAGGAGGGGGTGTAGGGGCGGGAGGGGAGGGTGTCACAGAGACGAGGAGAGTGTGGGGTGTAAGGGCAGGAGGGAGGGGGTCATGGAGAGGGGGTGTAGGGGCAGGAGGGATGGGGTCATAGAGAGGGGGTGTAGGGACCGGAGGGGAGGGGGTCACAGAGATTGGTGTAGGAAACACTCTCTCCAGTCCCCAGGGAAGAGGCACAGGGACAGCTGTTACATCCCATGGCGGCTCACCGTTCTAACCGCACTTCCCCTGAATGGCGTTGGAGAGAGAAGTGGGGGCGAGCAGGAGGAGAGTTGGGGAAAAGAGAGAGAGAGACAGATAGGGAGAGATAGCTGAGAAGACGAAAGGGGAAGAGATGGAGGGGCAGTGAATTATCAAAGGGAGATTGGGAAGATGAAGAGGGAGGGGTGTTCAGAGCGAGTGGGTTGGCAAAAGGGAGAGAGGGAAGCGTGAGATAGATAGAGAGAAACTGAGGGAGAGATGCAGTGAGAGTGAGAGGGGAGGGAGGGGTAAGGGGTGAAAGGTTGACAGAGACAGAGGCGCAGAGAGAGAGAACAGGGAGGGTAGTAGAGAGAGTCACAGTTCAAAGAGAGGAGAGCAGTAAGGATGGAGGGAGAGAGAAAGGGAGGAGGGAGATGTGCCACATCATTCGCTGTATTATTTGGGTTTCGAACAATTCTGAAGCCACAATGTTTCTGTTCTCTGAGTCTGGTGAGTCTTTGGGTCGTTCCTCCTCAGACGTGACGAAGGCAGAGAATGTTATTGTCCCGGCGCAAAATCAGATCCACTGCAGGCAAGCAAGGAGTGAATGGTTACCGGCCTCGCCGGGAGTGTGGGGTTGAGGTTGCAGTCAGTTAAGCCGCGATCATATTGAGCGGTGAACCAGAGTGGAGGGGCCATTTTAGTGCGAGGTGATCTGTTGACCTAACTCCTCAACCTGAGAAACATGTTCGCCCACTCCACCATCAAACTGGGCACCAGAAGCCCTGAGAGGGTCCCTGGAATTTGGGATTGCCTTAGTGAGTGAAGCGGATTGAAGGAAATCAGACAAACAACATGAGGCGGAGAGTTGGACCTGATGGAGTTTGAAACAATATCCCCTTTGCTGGAGCAATGCTGCTCCCAATTTCCATCCCTCAGTATCGCCACAATTCCCAGTCTTTGGAGTTTCTCAATCAATTCCCTGAATAAATCACGACCTGTCTCAGTAGGGATTTCACTTGTCTGATGTCATCTATTTGCGAATCATTTCAAAATCTCTATTTTTAAACTCTGCTAAAACTTTACGGTCCCGGTGGTACGGAAAATGGTATAAAATCTCCAGGAATGTTCTGCCCCGGCATTTCATTCCGAGAGATTACCGGTAGCTGACGGGGACACGTCGCTGGGCAGAGAAAATGGGGGAATTGTGGGACAGATATGCCAGTGTAGAGAAAATCTTGTACGTGATCATTGCTGCCGTTGGAGTCCCTGGTAAGTGAGCAGAACAATTCAAGATTTATAACTCCGTCTGTTAACCAGTGTTGACCTGATTCTGATCGTGTTACAAGATTCCCAACTAATGATCGTTGTACAAGATTATATGGAGTGTATCAATCCTCTCAGTGAAATATTTTTGAATTAACGCTGTGATTTTTCTCATTTTCAGACAGCCTAAACTAACCCCCTTTTTTTCCCACTGCCGGGACCCACTAGAATGTTATTCTTGCCTTCAGTGGGACCTTGCCCAGAGTTGTCCCAGTGCTCGGGACAGGCAGCTCTCCGGGACGGTGTGACTGGGAAGGGGTTTACATTGTGAAGTTCACTGTGTCTGAGTTATTGATCAGAGTGAACACCCGCTCCTGTGGACACGTCTCACTGTGGAGTCTGTCACAGTCGGATTCAACCTGCCTGTTGGTCAATAATTGGATCGATCTCCTGAACCAGTGGCCGCGGATCTACCGGCGAGTGTTGTTACCGAACTGAACTCAC